>NC_088346.1:0-165000 GCF_036884655.1 Musa acuminata AAA Group | reverse complement strand
TCCTCATATGTTCAATCCAAAAAAGTATGCAACTAAGAAAGGGTAGTCAATAAATTTAGTTTAAACATTTGTTATGTCAACAACTGATTTGAACTACCAATTCTAAACTCATACCAAAAAAGAAAAAAAAAAGAAAGAAAAAATAAGACCCAGCTAAATAATTGCCAAAAGGAAAGTTATATCCTTTACCCCTAAATAAATAAATAATTATATGATTTATAACACAAAATATTCTGCTGAACTAAGGTATCTCGAGTCTCGACATCTAAAAAGGAAATGATATATAATTGTCCTTTTTCTGTTTTGAGAAGAAAGATTTAGAGGAGATAAGAAATATAGTGCTGGTTTTGACTCATCAAGTTCAACAGAAAAAACTTGGAAATATTTCAAGAAAGTCTTTATAATAATAAACACTAAACTGCTAGCTGGAGACATCTGGCACTGTAAATTTTAGATGATTACAGCCTAGGCAAGTACCTCAAGCTCAAGTGAACCATTAAAATTAAATTTGAACAAAAGATGAGAGGAAATTCAATGTCCACAACAAGAAACATCAAGTACAACAAATAAGGTATCTAAGTCGAAAGTTAACAACATAAGAGCATTTGGTGCTATTTTACAATTTTATCATTCTCGGTATATGAATACATGAAATTCAACATTGTTTACAAGATCCACATATAGAAAAATGGCATCATGAAACTATAAACACAGTTTTTCTAATTTCTCAAGCATTTATAGGAAAAGGTAGAATTCGCTACTTTACATAATAGCTATAATGTAATCAGCAATGAATCTAAGCATAATTAATGTTTCTTAGTCTAAACAGGAAAAAAAAAGATGTAAAAAAATATGATACAACTCTTGCATCATATTCAGTTGAATGAAAGCTCTAAAGTAGATATGGTTCGCACAAACAGGTTTTAACAAGAACATTAGTCCAAGACATGCCATAAACAATTATGTATTTAATTTGACAAGCATTCTATCCATATTCTATCATCCAGTTCTTGAATAAATGCAGGGTTTGTCAATCTTTCCCGCAACAACAAGACTTTGTTCAAAACTAATTTAAGATACCATGTGAACACCTTTCTACCGTTGAACTCTAGTATCAATCACATACTTATCCTGGCTTAATCTTCCTCTTCCTCGCATGGTATCTCAATCTTAAATTGATTACCAAGGCAATATCTGCATTTTGTCTTTGGCTCCAACTCATCAAAAGTTAGATCCTTTCTCATTCCATCTTTTGCAACTAAAACCTAGCCATCCTTTTCAATATTCTCATTCAGCTAAATATCTTCCTTTTCCAACTTTCTTATTTTAAGTGCCTATCGTTGTCAAACATAAAAGAAGCATGATTTTGCGAGTGTCTCGCAAAATTCTCTCTTTATTATCTAAGAGGGAAAGACAATAACGATTTGAAGAAGCTGCGGGCTATTATTTCACCACTACACTATAATTAACTCTGTGGGCTCGGATTCATTAGCAGCATTCTTCCCCAACTTCCTCTTCTTTTTGAGGAAGCGGCAAAGAGTATCGTAACGTGTTGCTTCGATTTGCAATTGAATAGCACAAACTATCCCAAATTAAATCACGATAACCGCTCATAAATAGAGATATAGAATTCAAAATGCAATACAACTTGAGAAAACATAACATCTAATCTACGACTAAACAACATTAAATTCGTCAAACCTTCTTGAGGGCCAATCTCTGCAGCTTAGGGATCTCCTCCGACAACCGTGCCTTTGTGCGCCGGATCTCAGCATTCAAAGCAACTGCCGCAGCTCGATTCTTCTCTTGACACGCCCTCTCCGCTTTCTGCACACCACGATCGCCCAATCAACCACCACGGATCGATGAAACCGTCAACGCTGACAAAAGCAAAACAATTTGATATATATGTAGAGAAAGAGAGAGAGAGAGAGACCTGGACGGCGGAGTCGATGTCGGACTCGATGGAGGCGTAGAGGCGCGCGAAGGCGTCATCGCCGGAGACGTTGCTGGCGTTGAGCTTGTCGACGTCGTACTTGTCGTACTTCTTGCAGATGGCGTCGACCCGCGTAAGAATGTCGATCACGCTCATCTTCGATATTGTTTTCCGCTTCTCCTCTCGATAGCCTCTCTCCGCCTGATCTGCTTGCTGTCGGCTCCGATTCGAAGCAATGGAGATGGCTTTCGCGAGAGGAGACGGGGGGAGGAGGAGGCGGTTTAACGGGCACAGGTTGTCTCCATCCTCCAACAAAAAAAGAAAAGAAATAGTAAGGGTAAACAAATGACTCATCGAACAAACACGGCTTTGACACGAAAGTCCCTTCATTGTGTGAAATTATCTTATTAAACCCTGTAAGCAGAAGAAATCTTATTAAATAATCTTTTGCATTTATAATCTTTATATTTCTTTTTTAGCCCTGTGTAAGTCACAGTCTGTCTCCATCCTCCAAATAGATTTTTCTTCTTTTTCTTTAATGGTTAGTTAGACAAATTGATTGAAAGACAATTAGATATCATGTTAGAAGATCATATATCATGATAAAATAAACATACCAAAAGATTTGATAATACGCTGGTGGATGGAATCGAATGAAGTTGTCAAAAGGTCCAACAACACGTCAGAAGCAAGCTTAATGATGTGTTAAAAGGTTGGTTTAGATATCTGGTTTTAGTTGAGTCATCCTTCCTATACACATGTTTAATTGGGCTATAGTAAGTTGTTATTTGGAATTAAATGGGCATTTATAAAACTAGGTATTTTGGGCTCTTGTTCTATTTTGGGCTCTTGTCGGCCTTGGCAGCCCAATCCCATGCAATCGTATCACCTAGCCCGAACGAACTTTGATTATTTGATAATAATATTGTCCAAAGCGATAAGTAGTATTCTTAGTACTTTTTATTAAACACTGTAAGTGTTTTCAAGAGCCATTAAGTTGAAGTGTGAAGTTCACATTGTAAGAAGTCTTTTCTTGCATTATAAAGGTTTTTTCTTTTAGAGAGAGGAATGTTTTAAGCGTAAGGTTTAGTCTTGTAAAAGAAAAAACTATAAAGAATAGTTTATCTATATTCATCGAAAGTAAAATTGAAAATTGAAGAGAGATTAGGAGTTGATGTAGGTCAAGATGATAAAATTATTATACGACAATTTATCATTATCGCTGCTGTTTATTGAATGATGTGCGTCCAAATTTTAAACCTTAGAAATGAAATTTCAGCTATATCTATGTTATGTTATGGAGCGTTGAAGCCACAACAAGATTGCACCGAAACTTTTCTTTTTTAATATATATATATATATATATTTTTTCACTCCGATATAGAATGGTTCGCCGTCTCTTTTTTAATCGGACCGATTCATACTATCGCACTATTTCGATGGAATGTTAAATCCTATTAATTACTATAATTTGACAGGACATATACTAAGAAAAAATCATGACTTATGCAGTGTTACGTACTAAATAGTCTGATAAGAGAAATGCCCGCCCGCATTCGCACGCTTCAAGTAGCACGGCACGCGACGATCTCACGTACGAAATGGGTTTGGTTCGTGCGAACGGAGAACCGCCTACAAAACGCAGGCTTCGTCGGGGTTACGATTTCTTTCGGATTCCCGCTTAGACTAGTCGTTTACCGTCTCCGTTTTCTCTCCCTCGACGGGATCTCTCTATCGTCTCATCCGTTATAGGTGATCCCAATGGTATGCTTCCTCGATCCCGTCCCTTTTTGGCTCCGATCGGACCCGATTCCTTGCTGCGGTGTGATATGGTTCTGTTTTGATGCCAGACCTCATTGTCGATGCTGGATCTTTTATCTGTTGCATCTCCTTCACTAGGGTTTCTTGATTTTCTTTCTTAGTACAATCCTTTTATGATTTTGGACGTCGATGCGATGCGTTATAATTGTGCTTTTTCACCAGTATAGAGTTGCTTGTTGATCCCTTCCCCCTTTTCAAGATTGTTGCTAGATTTTTCTTTCGTGCAACACGGCGTGATAAGCTTTTGATTGAGCTAGAAATGTACCGTGGGAAATAGTCGACCGATCATCTAAGCATGTTTGAAAATCAAAGTGTTGGAGGATGTTTTCTGCTTACAGAAAAGGAGACTGTAGTTAAGTGCCTAAGAATATGGGCATTATAGTTAAAAAGGAAACCATTTGAAGTTGATGCGAGTATGGAGAATAATTTACTGTAATTATCAGTCTAATCTTCTAATTGTTTTGAGGGTACGTTTTGGAAAAGTATCAAAAGTTTCATGCCCTACCCCTTCCAGAAAGGATTTCAGAATAAAACATTCTAAGTGCACTTGGATATGAGATGGACTTGAGTAGGTTACAAATTTGCATCCAAAATTGGAAATGTCAGAATTTCAAGCCTTTAAACTTTATTGATTATCAGAAATAAACTTTAAACTTTTTGATTATCAGAAATAGTGTCCGTTAAGATCACATAACTAGCAGAACCATGTCACGAAGTTTAGTATTTCAGCTCTTAATCAACTACTGTAATCAAACCAAAGGAATTTATTTTGTTTCAGTCAATATTTGATGAGCATATCCTTTTGTTTTTTCTATGAATTGGATTTGTAAATCTAAAACTTGGTTCTTTGTGCTTGTTTTAGTCAAAGAAAAGAGGTCTTTCTTTGGAGGAGAAACGTGAGCAAATGCTTCAAATTTTTTATGAGTCTCAAGATTTCTTTCTTGTAAGTTCTCCAGTTTATTAGTCAATTTTAATCATGGATCTCAATTACAATGTTAATGATATGTTACTTCGATTTATTTATATTGATGATTGTTATTCATGGAGTAAGGAATCATTCGTAAAATGCATTTTTCAGTTAGTATAACTTTACATTTGCATGCATTTTTAAGATTTTATATGCATATATATCACTTTGCCCCTGTTTCATTATAGCTATAAATGGCAGCATTACTCACTTTGAATATTTAAAACTTCTTTGTGTGTCCAAACTTAGGCATCATTTTGAAAACTATGTTAACTATATTCGAAGAAGAAACTCATGTGCCGAATGTGGTCAGCAGTTTATGTAATATTAAACAGTCTGGTACGCTGAAAACATTTGCAAGTGAAATATATATGATGGAAATGAAACCAATATGTGATGGAGATTATAAGGTTCAGGGAGTCATTCTTTTTGTCAAATGTCATCTCTTATACCTGATCCAATTTCTCTGTTGAATCTGGTAATTTGTGGTGGTTGTCTTAATAATCATATAACATATGCTGTTTACCACAATGATCTTATTGGAAGACAAAGATTACAGTATATCTTTTCAAATCAATTGTTCAAGTATCTATTTGCTGAATTTATTAACCTCATTTCACTGATATTGATATGACTATTGCTCAAGCAGAAATATTAAAATATTCATGAGTGCTCAAGGCATATCCACTAGCGAATTTGTTGTTTTGCAATGAGAGCAATTCTCTTTTTTTATTTTTAGGGGTGGAAATTTAATCAGGCAATCAGAGCTGGACTTCTGTTCTATCAGAGTTCATACATTAGAACAGAAGGAAATATACTTGTTTTAATCCGGGGTCTGATTCCATTGTTCTTTACTTTGTTTGTGGAAAGTTTGGTATATTAATGATAAATGATTATTTATCACTTTGGTTTCTTAGGAGGAAGAAGTAAATAGCATTCACTAAACTGTTTTCTTGTTCTCATGATTATCTCTAATTATAGTGTGGTTCCATCTTTGTTACATTCATTATAGTGTACCCAATTTTTTTTGCGTAGTTACCCACTGCAATTCAAAGTAGAATAGCACATATTGCTTATGATTTAATATCAGATCAGATCTCATCAAAGAATCTTAATCCTTTGGATCATTACATTTGGAAGTTCAAACTAATGTGTTTCATTTTCTATTACTGTAAATACTTACTATGAAGTTTGCAGCTTTGTACTGGATTTGACAGTGTCTGCAGTAGCCTGTTTCTTTGTTCATTTTTTCAGCTTTAAAGTTGAACTGTAACCTTGTGTTCTTGTGTTTTAATTTTCAGCTAAAAGAGCTTGAGAAGTTAGGTCCCAAGAAAGGTGTGATAAGTCAGTCAGTGAAGGATGTTGTGCAAAGCTTAGTGGATGATGACCTTGTTTTGAAGGACAAAATAGGCACTTCTGTGAGTTCATTTCCAAAACTTTGCTGAAATTTAGATTTTTTCTTTATTCCTGCTAACATACAAATTATTTTCTGATGTGTAAATGATTTCTAAAATGGTGTTTTCCTTTTATTACCATTTAAGTACATGATCAATTCCCAGTCTGCTGTTGCCAGTTATCTTGCTGAGTCACACCCAACACATTCTACTCTAGCAGAGAGGGTGGTGAGGAGAGTTGGTGACAGTTCATGTTCTGAATGAAGCACAAGTGCTTCCTGTACAATGGCTCAAAGAGAATCTCCATGCCACCCTTTCCAGTAACAGATTTTCCCACTTCCTCTTCTCGGTCTCTCTCTAGGCAACAAATAATTTGGTGACTCCTGAATGGGAGAGGCTTTAGTGTCATGAGGTCCTGCCTCAGGTAAAATTCTTTGAGATGGAACCTAGCGATGGTTATCCCTCGAATCAGGGTGGTGCTAGTCCAGAAGAACCTTGCTGCTGCATTTGTCGACTGAGAAAACTGGGGTTCTGTTGTCTATGGTCCAGAGCAATACCAGAATGCATAAATGGTGGCTTATGTTTTCATTGTCGATATATACTAGATGACCTATAATAGGCATTTCATCTATGCTTCAATGCTATGCAACTGATAAATTGTTGAAGTTGCAAAAGAGGAAATATTTATTAAATAAAAGGAAAGGCATTGCCATGTGGGAGACCCGATGTTGTTCCATGCAAGGAATGCCATGTTGTCGTGTTGGTGTACCATATATCAGTATGCTGGTGCATACCTATTGTCCAAAAAAAGGTTGAAAAATGATTGA
Organism: Musa acuminata AAA Group; assembly: GCF_036884655.1. Lineage (NCBI taxonomy): Eukaryota > Viridiplantae > Streptophyta > Magnoliopsida > Zingiberales > Musaceae > Musa > Musa acuminata. The sequence continues at coordinate 158,055 of NC_088346.1, read as the reverse complement.
AAATTCAAAAAAATATTTTAAAGATTTTTTCTCTTGATTTGTTCGTATATAAATTATATTTAGATAAGAATAAAGTGTATCTAAAGTTATAAGGAGAAAAAATTAAAATTATCTTCTTGGATCCATCGAGGAACAACTTTGTCTTATGGGTCTCCGTCGGACGAAATTACTTCATTGGCCTTGAATCACCTATAAAGAAAAGAGTTGAGATGTTGGATTAGGTGTCATTATCGAGAATTTGATATACTATTGCCAAAATGAATATCATGAATCTATGACCGATGGATCAAGATCCTCGATCTTATGAAGTTGTATGTCGATATAGTAGTAGATTTCTCAGACTTAGTCTTGTAACTACTCCCATGACATATTGTACTAAATCCTCAACTTGGTAATAGTCGTTGCCTCATCGTCATTAACAACACTTATTCGACGAGCTTCTTGAGATAAGTATGATCGTGACATATAGGCTTGCGATGGTTGGAGTGCATTGGAACTTAGCCTATTGTCATGACTCGTTGCTTTATTTCAATCCCTTGATTACCACTAATCATTAGGAATTTTAATCATGAGTGTGAGTATGAGAAAGAGTGAGATTGAGAGTGAGAATGAGAGAGTAAACGAGAGTGAGTGAGAGTGACTAAAAGAGGGGGGAGGGACGAGAATTTAAAGCCCAAAAGGTGCCCCATTGATCAAATAGATTTGACCCGTTGTGGGTTAGCATTAGTGATTTAAAAAGCGCTAGGCGCCAAAAGGCGCTAAGGTCCAAAAACCCCTAAGGCGCTAAGCGCTAGCCTGAGCGAAGCGAGGCGCTAAAATATAAAAATATATAATATAATTAATAAATATAATTATTTAAAATTTTAAATAAAAATATGCTATTAAATTAGGAAAATCTAAGATACAAAATCATAATGTCACATTAACAAAAAGTTTCAAAATTCAAAACAATAAAATTTTACATCAAAGTACACTTGCCATTTATCTTGAAACATAATAATAATTTCAAATAAATAAAAATTAATAGTATTAAAATCAAAATAATATATTATTAATCTATTAACAGTATTGAAAATTATAATTTCAAATAAACCTAACAATATTAACAGTATACTGTATACTATTAACAGTATACAGAAGGAGAAGAAGGAAGAGTGTAAGAGAGTGCTAATTGAGAAAAGAGGAAGCGACAGCGGGAGCGGGAGTGTAAGAAGGCAGCGGTAGCGGGAGTGGGAGTGTAAGGAGGCAGAGGCAGCGGTAGCGGCAGCGGGAGCGGCGACAGCGGCAGCAGCAGCGACAACGACGAGCAGCGACAGCGGCGAGCAGTGGCAGTGGGAGCAGGAGCAGGAGCAACGAGCGGCGACAGCGGCAGCAGTTGCGAGCAGTGACAGTGGCGAGCAGCGGGAGCAAGAGCGACAACGACAACGAGCAGGGTTAGAGTTGGCAGCAACAGCTAATATCGGTTTTAGTTGGTTTGATTGAACCAACTAACCACCGGAGACCGAACCAGACCTAAAATCTTGGTTTGGTCACCTGGTTTAACCCAGGCGCTCGCCTGAAGCGCCCAGCGCTTGGGCTCGGGCGAGCGCCCAGGCAGTGCCTCTTTGAAGTGCACCGCCTGGAAGTGAAGCGAGGCGCTCAGACCTCGCCTCGCCTCGCCCGAGCGCCTAGGTGAGCGCCCGAGCGCCTTTCTAAATCACTGGTCAGCATTAGTTGAAAATATGATCGTTGTTGACCTGTATGCATTGGTAAAGGTCGAGTTTTATCCTTAATGGTCGATACAACACTAGTGTCAACTGGTACTAGGTTAATTTTTTGTGTACCACTCGAAACAGCCTAGTCCGCATATCAGCTAGATGGTGGACCGGTGCGTACTGCCTGTTTCGTAATGTTTCAAGTGATATGTCAAACCATGGTTCCATGTAAGTGGAGGTTGAAGTACTATAAAAAAAAGGATCTTTTGTTTACTCTGCATTAAAAAATCATCTTTTATCTTCATGATTTGACTGATTTGACTTGCATAGTTATGTATTTGTTTATTTCTTTCTTTTGTCAGGTATACTTTTGGAGTCTTCCTAGTTGTGCTGGAAATCAGGTAGCAACTGTTGATCTGTGGAATGTTGCATACTGATGATATGTATTTATATATTTTTAAAAACCTTTGACCATTGAAGAGATCTATATACAGTTGAGAAACACTCGATCCAAGCTTGAGTCTGATCTTTCAAGCAGTAGGAAGCGTTTTGCTGAGCTGATCGAACAAAGGGACAACTTGAAGAAAGGCAGGGAGGAGTCTGTAAGTCGAGTGCATCTGTGTTTATTGTGGAATCTTCCTGTGTAGATTTTACATTTATACATAAGACATCGTTTGTTTTCCATATATAGGATGAGAGAGAGGTTGCTCTGGTGGAGCTGAAAGCTGTTGAGCTTCAGCATAACAAGCTGAAGGTATGTATGAGCACTCTGCTTCATCTTTTGATGAGCATTATTCCAGGATACTAAGATTATTCTGTATAATAGGAAGAATTAGCCTGTTATGTAGACAATGATCCAGCTGCGGTTGAACAAATGAGTAAGTACTTGTCTCACCTCACATAGAAAGAACACATTAACTACTTCAAAACCTTTCTTTTACAGATGCCATGATGCAGTAAGATTTTTAAGTAGATTCTCTAGTAATGTTCTTAAATATTTAGAAATATGTATGCTTATGTAGATATCACACATCTTCCTTTATTCAGTTTTGTAACTTTATGTTCTTTTTTCGGACATAACAGAAGTTGCAATTGAGGTTGCACATTCAGCAGCTAATAGATGGACAGGTGTTTATCAGACTCAAAATTTCCAGATTTAAAATTATAAATTTCTTCCTTTGATTGACACTGAATTGATTAGCTTTGGAATATGATTCATCAGACAACATATTTACCCTACAACAATGGTGTTCAACCAACTTCCCTCAAGCCAAAGAGCAACTTGAACATTTATACAAGGAGGTATATGCCCTGTTGCAACATAGGTTACATTTGCATTCTTAGGCTTATGTTCATAACCTGATGCCATTGCATTGTCACCATTTATAACTTCAAACTATGAAAACATCTTTCTGATATCCTCTACACATGCTTTATGGCACACCTTGATTCTACTTGTTTCCTGATGATACATGTTGTCTGTGGGTTCTCTACTAAGCAAATTAAGCTGTAGTGGAAGAGCCACATCATCATCCAATTTTGGAAAATATTAGTGTATTTGCTCAGGAATTTTCATTATAGAAGTTTTATAAAAGACATGGATAAATGTGGAAAATCTTGATAGAGAGATGGTGCCCTTAAACTGTAAGTTCTAGATGTATAATAAGTTGGATAAGATGTTAAGGAAAGTTGCTAGTTTGAACTATAGTGTTTGGACATCTGTGGGCCTTACTCCTTTTCCTGATGTTGGTAAATTATGTCAATTGTGAGACTGTTAATAGAATTTCTCATTCTTGTAATAAATGGATGTAAGATATAATAATATCTGCCGACACAGTAGAACCAAGATTTAGTGATCTTATACCAAAAAGCGCACCTCAGTGCATAACCCTTTATGTCAGTGTTGGATTTAGAGAGTCAATTTGTAGCCTTTTGTTATATGCAGAAAGTGTATTTGTCACTGGAACCATGGTCCATAAACTGCTTTCTATATTTGGATAGGTATGCCTATTTCTCTCTTAAATGTTATCGTCTGTTCTACAATAATGGACCTCTTAATGTGGTGTTGTACGGAAAGTTAATGCAAAGTTGAGAACTAAATATTTATAAATATTTGCCATACAAAATTAAAAAGCTTCTATTAAAACCTGGGCAAACTCTGATTAGCCAAATAAACATCACTGCTGGTGGCTGGATCGTGGTTATCAATTTGGTATGCATGCAGCTTGTTCTTCATGTTTTATAGAAAACTCAGTCAGAAAGCATGTCTGAAATGACTATATAAACAAACCATAAATATCAGCAAATTATATGTGGAATAGCTGCTTTGACAAATTCACGTCATCCCTCTAATGTTGCTTGTTTCTAGGAAGATTTGATCATAATTTCCAAAAAAAATTTATTTTGGTCGAACTTGCTGCAGGTCGGAATAACAGATGATCTGGAATATCTGCAATGATCTGAGTTCCTTGCTGTTGGTGGACTTCACTGCCTATCCTCCGGAATAGAGCTTATTGAAGTTCCAATCACTGGACACCTTGAACATATTTCCTGAAAGAAGTGAAATGTAATGTGACTTTAGTTTCAGATTCTGATCGCAAATTTTGGGCTTGTATCCCGAGCATAGTGGCTTACTAGCCTCGGCTACTTCTCCAAAAGACTGGTCTACTTAAAGACTTGGAGCCTGGTTGCGTAAAGACTTGATACATCTGAACCAGTAAGTTTCCGGCTGAGAATAATTACACTCCAAAAGACTGGTCTATCCTTGATCTCGATATAATTTCCACACCATATACTAAGAGAGCTGTTGGAAAACAGCTCTTAGTATATGGTGAAGCTCTCGGTACATGAAAACTTTTAATCGCATTAAACATCATGGTGAAGCTTGGTATCTTATACAGTTCTGCTGGATATGAGAAATATCAGACCTGTCATTCAGCTTTTAGCTGAAAAGGGCTGATGAGTAAAAGGTATTCTTGGATTTATTTGTGAGGTTATAATGGATCAATCGACACGTGTATTTTTTATTAAAAATAAATTTTTATTAAGTTGTTAAGATTGTAAAGGCGAGGGGAGAGTGAATTAGTACTTTCGAAATGAAAAAATAATACGAAAATTCATTCGGTAAAATCGATATCGGAAATATATTTAATTTAGAATGTGAGTAAGTGTAGTAAGCAATAAGAATGAAAAACATAAAGAAAAAGCACATCGGATTTACGGTGGTTCGATCGTCGCAATCTACATTTACTCCCAATTCCTTCTCTGTCAAAGCCATCAGCTTTCACTTATGATCTTTCAATGGATGAAAATCAACCACCCTTCTTACAACTCTTTTCTCCTTTTCATAGGTTTATGAGAGAGCCTTTACAACTCTTTTTTACAAGTGATTCTCACACCTCCCTTAGAATGACTTAGAAGTTAGAGGAGGAAGGAACTTAATACTTTAACATAGATTACGCACTTAAAATCATAAGTTTTTTGAGCTTTTTTCTTGCTATTTCAAGAAAGAATGAATGAGGTATTTATAGGCCTCAAATGACTTTAAAAATGGAGTGAAAAAGTCTCATCACTGGGTTTTCGGGTTATTGGCGGTACTACCACCAATGCTAGGCAATACCATTGCTTGCCACACTAAGAACTAGTGGTACCACCGCTTGCTTGGATAGTACCACCGCTTGACATAACCTAGAAGACTATATTCTGGCGGTACTATCACCAATCTAGGCGGTACCACTACTAGTTTGAGTGGTACCACCGTCGAGTTTTTTGAAATGAACACTCTGTACTTTCCAACTCATATACGATTTCATTGCCTGGTCTAGTTGTACTGGTTCATTCTAAACTACTTCGATCAAGATATAAATGATTATAAACATGAATCTCATGCTGTCCGACATGTCATTGGTTCATTTGGTACTTCGTCCGAACTTTCGACGCATCATCCTTTCCTTCGATGTATTGCCCGATCCATTGATATGTTGACCTCTAATAACATCCGATCTTAGAGCAATATCTGATCCTTCTGACCCGATGCTCAATCTCTAACTCCGGCCCAATGTATGATTCTCCTACTTCAATCGATTTATCTTTTCATGATCGAAGTTAGTCTTACATCACTTTTCTCAAACACTCGTTAGATCATAAACTCATCAATTGATTTCATCATTAAAATCTACGATTCAATAATCTCCTTTTTTTTTATGATAACAACCAATTGATGACGAAATTTTAACTAAACTCCCCTTATCTATATATCATATAAAAATAAACTTAAATTCAGAAAAATGATAACCTTAGAATTCAAGTCGAAACAAAACTTTCACACTTCATATGCATAGTTAACATAACATTGCATACATCATATGCATCATCATAATATCAAAGTATGAGTTAAGATTCCAAATCCTTAAGGTATATCATATGATTAAAATTTCAAATCATCATAACTTCTCCCACTTGGTCATTAACAAAAAGAAAAAAGTACAACTAGCAAGTTTTTGAAACATACAAGCTAGTAAGTCAGTAAGTTTTACTTCTCTTTAAAACATGCAAACTAGTAAGTCTTTGCATTTCTTTGATATGTGCAAGTTAACAAGTTTTTACTTCTCTTGAGATGTGCAAGCTAACAAGTTTTTAACTTCTTTTTGAGATGTGCAAGATGGTACGATTCGCTCCCCTTTTGTCATTATAAAAAAGAAGGGAAAAATATAATGGTGCAAAAATTTACATTAATGGTCCAATCTTAACATGAAAGATATTAAAGATAAATTCAAATCATGAAAGATGAAGTTGTGAATATCAAAAAAATCATGATTAATTTTGATAAATCTCTTCTTTTATAAATAGCGAAAAGAAATAATCATAAGAGATTAAATAGTAAACAATCTTAATTCAAAAGAAAACTCAAGTCATGAATACCGAGAAATTAAGTGAAAGATCATGATTCGTTTGGATAGATATTCTCTTTAATAAAAAGAAAAAATCATACAAGAATAAATAATAAAAGTTCTCGATCCATGTATTTGAATAAATATTTTTCAGTGAAGAATAGCTCCTTTTGATGTATCGCTAACGAATAACTCCTTAGGATTATATCTACATACTTTCATTCCTCAAGTAAGGATTATTTAGAAGTAGATGTATCCAAGTTGCTTTAGAGAGAGGAAATCAAATTATAAAATTTAAAATCATCATCAAAATCATTTTCTTAGTTCAAGAGATTTATAAACAAAATAACATAAACTAAAGATCTCTTATTAAAAATTTGATAAGCTTTAGAGATAGAGAAATTTTTAAGAAAAATATATTCCTCTTTTAGTTTCAATTTATGTGATTGATTTCGTACTAGCATATCGTAGTCTTTTATGCCAAAGCCATGCATTGTCGTTTAAAACTGAAAAACAAGTTTCGTCATGACAATTATCAAGATCAATAGTATAATCATTAACACTCCTTAAGGCGATCATAGATTTTTATGTGGTTTCTCTATGATATAAGTATTAGATTCAAATTTAATTTTATATCACTTATCACACAATTGACTAATGCTTAATAAGTTATGTTTTAAACCATCAAAAGATTATATTTGTTACCAATAATTCCAATTCCAATGATCTTTCCTTTATTATTGTTGTTTTGGCTAGTAAACTTTAAGAAATGTGTTGGATATTTAGTTATATACTTTGAGCATCCACTATCAAAATATTATCTTTTGTTCATAACTTTCAATTATAGACATATCTATAAAAAAAGAGGTTTTGCTTTAGGTACCAATTGAACTTTGGGTCCCTCATTATTAGATCTACGTATCTTGACTTTTGACATTAAGTCATTTGTGTTTCCTTTATAACCCAAACTAATTTATGCGAGCTATATTTTTTAAATAAACATGTATAAACATAATGACGATATCTACCATAAAAATTATATTTAAATTTAGGAAAAATATGTAATATGGGTCTTTTAACAAATATAGTTAGTTTTTATTGAGTGTTATTACTCATGAAGTCAACTCCTTCCTTTCTACGTACATCACTTTTGTTAACAAAAATCATATTTAATAATTTACTATTAATTTTAAAATTTTCTAATATTTGTTGTAATAACATATTTTCTTTTTTGTATGAATCGAACTCTTCACATTTAGTGTAAGGTGTTAACAAGCATTTATCATACTCATTTTCTAATTTATTAAATTCATGAGATATATATATATATATATGTATATGTATATATATATATGTATATGTATGTATATATGTATGTATATGTATATATATATGTATATGTATATATATATGTATATATATATATATGTATGTATATATATATGTATGTATATATATATGTATGTATATATATATATATGTATATATATATATATATATATATATATATATGTATATATATGATCTTTTTTAGCAATTTATATTTCTTACCAACTATTTTGAGTTCATCTTATAAATCTTCAAATGCATTAAATGATTCATCATAAGATAAAGGGGTTTTAGTTGAGTCACATACTTCGTCGTTGAGAGCCATCAAAGCGTAGTTCGCCACCTCGTCTTCATTGGTTTGCTCTTCATCTTCTAATGCACTTGATTCATCCCAAGTTGTCTTGAATGCTTTCTTCTTCTTTTATGCTAGCAGCTTCTTCTTCAGTTGTGGACACTTATTTTTGAAGTGTCATGACTTCTTGTAATCATAGCAGATGATTATCTTTTATGAGTTCGTTTTTGTTTTTAAAATATTATTTTACAAGATTTGTTTTGTTCCTTTTTATGAACTTACAAGGAGTGCCAAGTCATCCTCATCACTTAAGCTTTCGCTCAAGTGGGCTAAGTGTCATATCCTTCATGTTATTTGAAAGATTATTTTTATATTCATTATGTGTCTTGCAAGTCATTTTATAGATTATTAATGATCCTATAAATTCATCAAGAGGAAAATTATTCAAGTTCTTCTTGAATTATAATTATCTTTGGATCCCAACTTTTTGGAAGAAATCTTAGAATTTTGTTAACAAATTCAAGATTAATGTTTTATCTTAGAATTTTGTTAACAAATTCAAGATTAATAAAACATTTACCAACAACTTTGAAAGAATTGACAACGTAAAATGAGTGTATATATCATTCTACTCGTGCCTTCACGAGTAACCAAATAATTTCCCTTATAGAAATACGATTAAACTCATTCTGTCTAAAGCACAAAATAAAATGTTAACAGCTTTAGCATTTAAAAAAATATATTTTTTTAAATCATTTCATTCATTTATTGATCTAAAGAATTTTTAAAAACCAGATATTTCATAAATCAAAATCCATAAAAAATAAAAAAAATCTTAATTCTTGTGTTCCAATACATATAGTCCGTCCTATTAAACATAAGAGGACGAGTGATAAAATGACCATCTTGATTGTCAAAGAAAACTATATAGTCTCTTGGATGTTAAACCAATTGAGAGAACTTGACTCTAATATTGTTAGAATCGTTAAAACACCAAAAGAGGAAGAAAAGGAAAGAGGAAGGAAGTGAATTAATACTTTCGAAATGAAAAAATAATACAAAAATTTATTCAATGAAACCAATATCGAAAATATATTTAACTTACAAGGAGTGCCAAGTGATCCACATCACTTAAGCTTTCGTTCAAGTGGTCTAAGTATCATATCTTTTCTGATCTTTAAAATATTATTTTTATGTTCATTATGTGTCTTGCAAGTCATTTTATAGGTCATTAATGATCCTATAAATTCTTTAAGCGAAAAATTGTTCAAGTTCTTCTTGAATTATAGTTATCTTTAGATCCCAACTTTTTGAAAGAAATCTTAAAATTTTATTAACAAATTCAAAATTAATAAAACATTTACCAACAACTTTTAAAGAATTGACAATGTAAAATGAGTGTACATATCACTTTACTTGTGCCTTCACGAGTAACTTTAAGTGTGTACCAAATATCACGTGTAATTTCTCATATAAAAATACGATTAAACTAATTCCTGTCTAAAGACAAAATAAAATATTCACAGCTTTAGCATTTAAAAAAAATAATTGTTTTCTTTAAATCATTTCATTAATTCGTTAGTCTAATGAATTTTTAAAAATCATATTTAATGACATTTCATAAATCAAAATCCATAAAAATAAAAAAAAAATCCTAATTCGTGTGTTCCTACCATAAGAGGATGAGTGATAAAATGGTCATCTTGATTGCCAAAGAAAATAATATAATCTCTCTTAGATGTTAAACCAATTGAGAGAACTTGATTCCAATATTATTAGAATCATCAAAACACCAAAAGAGGAAAAGGAAAGAGGAACGGAGTGAATTAATACTTTTGAAATGATGAAATAATACAAAAATTTATTGAATGAAACCAACATCAAAAATATATTTAATTTACAAGGAGTGTCATGTCATCCTCATCACTCACTCAAGTGATCTAAGTGTCATATCCTTACTGGTCGTAGAAAGATTATTTTTATATTCATTATGTATCTTGCAAGTCATTAATGATTCTATAAATTCTTGAAGAGAACAATTATTCAAGTTCTTCCTGAATTATAGTTCTAGTTCCCAACTTTTTAAAAAAGATCTTAAAATTTTATTAATAAAATATTTACCAAGAGCTCAAAGAATTAACAACATACATAAAATGAGTGTATTCTAAATAATTATCACTTGACTTTATTCATAACTTTATACCAAGAGATTAATTTTAGATTCTTTAACTTTACTTATACCTTCGTAACTAACTTAAAATGTGTCAAATATCATATAAAATTTCACATAAAAACATGATTAAACTCATTCTTATCTAAAGTATAAAACAAAATGTTCATAGCTTTAGTATTTAAAAATAATATTTTTTTTCTTTAAATCATTTCATTAATCTACAGAATTTTTGAAAACCACATTCAATAACATTTCATAAATCAAAATTCATAAAAATAAAAAAAAATCCTAATTCATGTGCAGTCCGTCCTATTAAGAAAACTTCTCTAATATCAACTGTTAGAATTGTCGAAACACCAAAAGAGGAAGAAAAGAAAAAAAAGAAATGAATTAATACTTTCAAAATGAAGAAATGATACAAAAATTTATTCAATGAAACCGATATCGAAAATATGTTTAACTTAGAATATAAGTAAGTATAATAAATAATTAAATCAGTAAACTTAATCAAAGGTTTCACGGGACTGAACAAATTGAACAGATTGATATTCAGAAAAAAAAAAAAGAACAATCGAAGTTCACCTTTTAGCAGCGTGGCCAAATGACAAGCGGCCACAAAATTGGAACAATGGGAAATAAACTCAGCCTTTGTGTTTTTCACAAAGTTAACAAGATGAGGCTGAAGACAAGTGATGATGGCAATTTGCAAGCAAATTTATTGGTACACAGGTGATAAACTTTAACGTAAACTTGGAATGCCCATATATTGTCCATATTTCCTATCTGCAGCTTCAAAATTGTCAAAAGTCTCACTGATGGTGGGAAACCATTCACTTCGAGTGGAACTTTCCACTGACGGATTCATAGCTTGGAACATGGATAACTACAAGAAAGGTAACAAGTAATTAGGAATGGAGTGGTAACACGATAAGAAACAAAGTCCATTTTGATCTTTTTAACATACCATCACCCCAAGATGCCATTGTAAGTGGTGAAGAGATGATCTTTTCCGTAATGGTGGTAATATCTTTGAGAGTTACTTTATCAATGGCTTTTAAGAAATGCTCAATTGGTTTCCTGCCAAGGTCAAGACAAAAAGGAAGATGAGCTACAAATAAAAACATGGTAGTGTTTGTCATCTCAGGACATTATTCTATGCCATTGTTGACCTCCTGAATTTTAGAGGATAAAAAAAAACTCATCTTCCTGAACAAATAGTTGGAAGACAGCATTCTAGATTTAATTCTCAGAAACGGTGTTTCCAGATTCAATACTTATACTATGTAATATATTATTCTGATGAGAAGAAACTACTCAGGCAAACAGATTGAAAAATGGCAAGATTTCACTAGACAACAATAGTCAGGCTGCTGGGGAATCTTAAACTGTTTGACCTACTGCATACATGTATTTGTGTTGACTGGGGAAGGTTTTAAACATGGTTTGACATACCACCCAATGCAATATGAAATAGTGCCAGTACACAGACAGGCTAGTTTCAGATGGTACGCTGTTATGGAAGCATACGGAGCATGACAGCTACCGACCATATTGGTCCCCTCTCAGGCCAAATCGGGTCCCAAAGGTCAACTTGATTGTTGATTGTTGGGTCTTATTTTGGCCCTTCAAATCCTCCTCCCTCCCTGCTCTTTCACCCACTCGTTCAATTTTTCAACTTACCTAGAATTTCTGTTCATTTATGTCTTACACACACATTATTCTTATCTAAATATAATTTATATACCAAGAAATTAGTACAACCCTGAAGTGTACCGGTCTGAATAACAAATGATATGGCCCATCGGCATGAGATGACATCCCTTGGTTTTAAAAATTTTAACTGTGAGCAATGATTATACATAATAGCAAACTTATTTGTTTTAATTTTTCAGTAGGAAGTAACATGCATTAAAGACCTACGTTTATGTGACTCAACTAAATCTTTGAGTCACAGTTTCTGTAATCATTCAGACCAATCAAATCCATCACGCTCAAGCCTATTCATGTCAGATATAATACTGCCCATACTGGTTCGAAGTCTAGGAATGCAAGTAACCATGTTGTATGTTTTGAGAGGAAAACCTCTTATCCTAATGGAACTCCTTCAACTACACTTTGTTTACCTAGTTATTTCTAGCATTTTCTCAAGATTGTCCTTCATTTGGCAAAGAATCAGAAGGATACTAATAGAAAGTATGTCCCTGCATGAAGAAACTTCCAATACATGGCAGTCAAGTTGGGAACTTGATAAAATAGAGGAAGCTTGCTCAAGAAAAATTTGATAGAATGCCATGTTGTGACACATTATTGTCATTAGTATGCAATCATTGTTTATTACTGAGCTATTGGTAAGGATGCGATATAGGTGTTGCATATGCATGGCAAGATTGACATTAAATAGGCTTTACAAGGCAACTTATCCAATTGATACTTTCCAAAATGAAAATGTCATTGTTAATTGTTATCCTTAGATTAACTATATTAAGCTCTGCATAAAAGTCCATCCTTCTTAGATACATCCCAGTTATGTCGAAAGCATGAAATTATAACTCACAAAATTTTCTTATGACTTGTTACAGTTTCAGGTCAAAATAAATTATTTTTTCATGTAAATTACTTTTTATTAAGACAATGAAAAAATATAGAGAAAAATTTACATATAATTTTTATTGATTTGGAGAAAGCCTACGATAGAGTTTATAAAGATTTATTATGGTAGATTTTAGAAAAAAATTTGTGTTCACTAATTGTATTGATGACAATTGATGTTGTCAAGGATATGTATGATGATCACTAATGTTTGAAATATAGAAAATTTTTCTAGCAAGTTTCCTATTAGTATAGGACTATAATCTACAGATCCATATTAAATCTTTTACTTTTTACATTAATAATGGATGAATTTATTAGACATTTACATGATAAACCTCCTTGGCAATGACGTACAAAATGGACGATAGATACCAATCCAAGCATGGACCAATACGCAAACCGCTTCCATTTCGAGCAATATAATCCAACTCAGGGAGAAATATAAAAGAAACTTAAAACAACGATGGGGCCCATCCAATTCAATATTAAAAAAGAAAAATAAATAGCAATTAGGGTTAAAAAACGTGAGCCTCTTCTCGCGAAGTCACTATCGCTATCGCTACAACCAATGTAGTTTGAAGTCGTCATCATTGCAACCAACGTCTTTCAATCGTACAGCACACTCCCATTTTTCTTAATTTCCTTCATTCCTCATCTTTTCTTTCCTTTCTTCTCTCTTCTCCTCTTCTTCCTTCCTCCACCACTTCCACTTCTTCGTTTTCTTTCTCCTCCTCCTCTACTACCTCCCTTTCTTCCTTTTTCTTCCTCCCTCCACTATGCTTTCCTATTCTTCTTCCCTTCTTCGTCTTTGAAACACGAATATATATGTCGACACACTAGTACTGATTAGTACATATCGATCCGATCTACGATCGATATAAGTCCCATCCATGATATGGCAATCCTTGCTCTCTAGTGTATGTTATTCTCTGATAATACTATCTTAGTTGATGAGAGTCGATGGAATTAATTTTAAACTTGAGTTATGGAGATAATCCTTAGAAACTAAAAGTGCCAATCAAGCTAACGATCGATATAGATTCGGTATACAATATGATAGTCCTTGCTCCCTGGTGTACATTATTTTCTGATGATATTATCCTAATTGATGAGACTATAAATGAAATTAATTTTAAACTTGAGTTTTGGAGACAATCCTCAGAAATTAAAGATTTTAGATTAAATAAAAATAAAACCAAATATATGACATGCAATTTTAGTAATACTAGAAATGGAGGATATAGTTAAGTTGAATGGGCCAAAAATTCCACTAAGTTTTAGATATCTTGGATCAATTATTCAATAAAAATAAAAAGATTGAAAAAGATATTATTCATAAAGTAAAGATAGGAAGATTAAAATGATGAGGGATGCCAGAAGTATTTTGTGATCATTGAATAACTTTGAGATTAAAAAAAAAATTACAAGATAATTATTAGACCAATAATGCTTTATGGATTTGAGTGTTGGATGACTAAAAAATAACATATACAAAAAGCTTATGTTGTTGAGATAAGAATGATAAGGTGGACAAGTGGAGTAACTATGAAAGATAGCAAAAACTATATATTAAAATTCGTGAACAATTAGGTATCGCTTCAAAGAAGATAAATTAAGTATTATTCAAGATGGTATGGACATGCCCTCGAGTAAGTGATGTGAGGAGAGATACATGAAGACCTAAAAAAATTTTAATACAACAACAACAAAGTCATAAATCCCAACTATTTAAGGTCGACTACATGATCTATCACCGTCAATGAGATCTATAAAAAAATCATATATCTAGTTAAGAGTCTTTAAGTCCTTATTTATAGTTTCTATTATCTCTATCTTTCCTCGTCCACTAACATTAATCATTTCACCACTTCTAACAATCACATCTAAGGTCTCATGAGCACATGTCCATACCATCTCAAACACTTCTCTATCATTTTATCCTATATCGAAACCAAGGTATGCAATACCGTACCGTACCGGTGTTTCGAGGTTGGCTCGGTACGATACGATACCGACGTACCGAGCAGTACACCAGGGCTTACTGAGCTATTTCCTTTTACTACAGCAATGTAGCACTACTAGAGTGTATTACTATAGCATTGTAGCATGGTCCATCCGGTAGCGAGTGGTCCACGTACTGGTACATACCGCCCGTACCGGGCGGTACCATTTGAAATTGCATACCATGATTGAAACGACACCAAATTATTCATGAATAAAAATGTCCATATCATCTTAAACGATTCTCTCTCGTTTTATTCTATAACGATACGATAGCTAATTATTCACAAATAAAAATATTCCTTTTCTTTTCTTGTAACTCCATACATTCACCTCAACATTTTGATCTCAACGACACAAACTTTTTATATATACGTTGTTTCTTAGCTACCCAACACTCGAATCCATAAAGTATTATTGATCTAACAACTATCTTATAAAATTATTCTTTTAATTTCAAAAGTATCTCATGATCACACAAGACTGCTAATGCCCCTCATCAATTTAACTATCATGTTTTACTCTATGAATTACATTTTCATCTCTCTATCTTGCTGAATAATTGATCCAAGATACTTAGAGGTCTTATCTAAAAAAACTCCTTTCCCTTCTAACTTAACTATATCCTTCTATTTTTTTCTATTATTACTAAAATTATATCTCATATATTCAGTTTTGGTCTGACTTAATTTAAAACATTTAGTTCTACGGATTACCTCCACAACTCAATATTATAATTAAATCCATCTAGACTATTCATCAAAGAAGATAATATCACTAACAAATAACATACATCAAGAAGGTCTATTTTGTAAATAACTAGTAAATTCATTATCGAAAAGATAAGGACTTAATATGGATACTTGATGTAATCCTATACTAATAGGAAATTCACTAAACACACTCTATGATTCGCTAACTACATTACCATATATATCCTTAATCACATCAACATAATTAGTAAATACCAAGGTATACAGTTTCGAATAATATCGCTCGTACCGGGCGGTACATACCGATCCGACAGTTGACCTGTACACGGACCGCCCGTTATCGAACGGTGTATATATATATTTTTTCTTTTTTTAAAGCGAAGTCACGTCGCCGAAAAAGGTGATGTCACCCCGTGTGGGAGAAGGATATATATATATATATATATATATATATATATATATAAAAAATACCGAGCGATATACCGAACGATATACCGCTCGATATATAGTATCGTACCGTACCGAGCGAATGTCGAAACACCGGTACGATACGATATTTCGAACCTTGGTAAATACACCTTTCTTTTTTAAAACTCAATAATAAATCTTCATGGACTCTATCGTAGACTTTCTCTAAATCAATAACAACCATATACAAATCTTTTTTTTCTATACTTTTTCATTAATTGTCTTAATAAGTAAATAACTTCTACTGTTGATTTTTCAAATACAAAACCAAATTAATTTTTGGAGATATTTATTTCAAGTCTTATTCTACTATCGATATATCTTTCTCAAAATTTAATAATATAACTTATGATTTTAATTCCTCTATAATTAGAATAGTTTGTATGTTACCCTTATTATTGTAAATTGACATTAAAAAACTCTTTCTCTATTCATTAGGTATCTTTCTAAATCTCATGATTTTGTTAAATAAGCTAGTTAACCAAGCTACTTCCTGATCTCCTAAACTTTTCCGAACCTCAATTGGGATGTCAACAAGTCCCACACTCTTAGCTATTTTCATTTTTTTAAGACATCTTTTACTTAATTTCATTATCATTAATAAGTATTATTTGATCTTCATCTTTAATGTATTGAATATTGAGTCCTTATACTTTCATTCTTTGACTTCAGAAATTTGATATATATCCTTTTCTCCATCTTTAGTACCTAATTTATTATAAAAATTATCATAAGCTATATATTTTGTCATACTAATGGCTCTTTTAGCCTCATTCTTATATTCTTTATATCTTTTAAAATTTTTATTTTTACAATTGTATCAATTTTTAAAATATAATCTTTTAGTAATAATTGCTTTCTAAATTTATTCCAGTGATTACAATAGGCGCTCAGGCGAGGCGAGGGCCAAGCGCCTCGCTTCATTTCCGCGCTTCAAAGAGGCACCGCCTGGGCGCTCGCCCGAGCCTAGGCGTCAGGCGCTTCGGGCAAGCGCCTGGGTTAAACTAGATGACCGAACCAGATTATTAGGTCTGGTTGGTCTCCGGTGCTTTAGTTGGTTCAATCGAACCAACTAAATCACCGATATCATGCTCCCTCTTGCGATTTCCCTGACTTCCCCAACCATAATACTCGCGATTTTACCGCCGAGATTTCTTCTCTGCTGTCGCTGCTCTCTGCTCGCCGCTGCCACAATCGCTGCTCGCTGCTACTGTCGTTGTTCCCGCTGTCGCTCACCGTTCCCGCTGCCGCTCACAGCTCCCGCTATCGCTCGTCGCTCCCGCTGCTGCCGCCGCTCACCGTTCTTGCTCCAACTACGACTATCAACGCCTCAGCAACCACGGTCTTCTCACACTCTTCTCACTATACTGTTAACAGTATATTAACAGTATATTGCTAACTGTATACTAATAATAGTATTTTTATTTATTAGATTAATAATATATTATTTTTATTTTAATACTATTAATTTTTATTTATTTAAAATTATTGTTTGGTTTCAGAATAAATGGCAAGTGTACAGAGCAACTCAATAGATTTGATGTAAAATTTTATTGTTTTGATTTTTAAGACCTTTTATTAATGTGACATTATGATTTTGTACCTGATTTTCTTAATTTAATAATATTTTTATTTAAATAATTATATTTATTAATTATATTATATATTTTTATATTTTAGCGCCTCGGGCAAGCGCCTAACGCCTCGGGCGTTTTTGGACCTTGGCGCCTAGTGCTTTTTAAATCACTGATTTATTCACACCACCACCAACTCTCTTAAAGCTATACTGTTCTCTTTAGTTATTTATACCACTCCCTTTAGTTTCACCAAAAATCTCCTTTATTAAGATCCTAATCTTATTAATCATCATATTACAAGTAATATTAACATTATCCCCATCTAAGTTCCAAGTCGTCTCCTTCATCCTATTCTTAAAAACCCATTATCATCTTTAAAATTCCACCATCTAATCCTACTAAAATTTTCTACTATCTTTTTCTTCTTTCAATTTTTTACAACAAATATCTAATAACATCAACCTATGTCTCGGTAGTAATAACTTTACATGTAACTCTATCTACCTTTTGAGTGAGAAAAAATGGCCACTCTTATAAGTAATCAAATGTTCATCCCTCTTCTTAAAGTGGGTATTTACATTTATAAGATCATATAAAGTTGCAAAATCTAAAATCCTTATTCTTTTCACATCTAGAATATTATTCTAAAGACATTTTAGAACTATCTCCAAATCTTTTCACATCTACAACATTATTCTTAGATTCTTATGAACAACAATTCGTACACCATTTTTTTTCAGCATACTAAATTTTAAATCTAATTCTATCAATCTCTTTAGATTTTTCCTTTACCAACTTATTGTTCTTCTAATCATATTTATTGTTCTTCTAATCATAGTATCTACCAATTCTAATCCCTTTCCTGAAATGTTTCTATATTCCAAGTTGCTATCATAATCGTTTATTCTTGAACTAACTTCTTTACTCGCATCAATATCCTAAAAAAATTTAATAAAAATTTTTACTCGCATCAATAAGTACTTTTAACATAACTAAATATATTAATATTTACATGTCTCACTGACAACAAAAGATCTATATAGCTAATCCCAAATAGTTGGCTACATATCTCTTAACTAAACTTGTTGTAAGTTACTTTTTAATTGATCTCCATAAACCTATACTAGTAAAGAGGATCCTTTTAGGAAACATTCCGCTTAGGTCGAGTTTATATATCCTCAACCTACATGGTGCATCTTTTGTTCAAGGAATGCTTATACTAAAACCATATAACACAAACTGCAAGAGTATGGCACACTTAGAACCTATTCAATGGCACAAGCTATGATACATTTGCATACTCCATTCTGGCTGCATCAGATTTCTTCAGTAATCTTACACAAACATTTCCATATTCACATCTACTGCTAATGTGACTGCAGCAATAAAAAACACCAAGTACATGCATGGTATGCAATTGTAACAACATCTAACTCCAGTACATCAAAAGTGATGGTTAAGGGCATACCTTTCTCCATAGGTCAAAATCTGTCGCCCAATATCTTCAGATGCTACCATCTGTAATTAAGACATTGTCCTGAATATGAGCACAAAAACAAAGCAATTCTCCAAAATCTTTCAAAGCGGTATCAAAAACATACTCTTGATTCCAGGTTCATCAACACTGCAGATTTGGTAGACTCTTTAGCTCGATCAAGCTGTAACTGATCAACTGTAGAAAAACATAAAAATAAAAGATAAATGCAGGCTTAAAAATAATAAGTACTATAAGATTAAGAGGGAACAACAGACCTTGTCCAGGAGTTGCAATTGCATGTAGTTCTCTTATAGCCAAATCAATAGCTTTAGAGACAAAATCTGAACTCTGGTTGATAACCACCAATTGTTAGTGATACTCTCAAAATGGAAGAAGATGAGAACATAAAGAGGCCATTTTGGTGATATAACTTTTTGAAGTCTAAATTGGCATTAAATAGAAACAAGCACACATGAAAACATCAGCCAGCGTAACTGAATCTGCAGAGATCATGTAGACAGATTTTTGTTGCTTAGTTTGTTTTATTAAGTATGTTATTATTGTTTATTATTTAGACAATATGCAAATGATATATAGGCATCCAAAATCTGCCATTTGGCAGTGCCAGGTTGATTTCCATACACCTGATGGCATTATTTAGAATAGGATGATTAAATATCAAAGTGAAACATCAGTTTGTCAGTCAGGTATCATAGAAACAGACGTTTCATTGAAAATGGGTGTACTGGAAAGTTATCTTTTACAGCTTTAACCAGAAGTATTTGAATGCATTGTCAATATTCCATGTATTTAAACAGAAACAATAAGTGGAAGCCATATTTTTGTTTGCTCATTGTATTTCACTTCTTACATGACTCTCTCCCCCACTAAGCCTAGAGTCCTATGCATGCTTAGTTTGGGCACTTCAGGAAATGCCTTTTTCTCCTTTCTTATTTACTTGAATGTAGCTTTTCTTCCCTTCTCTTTTGATCTTTTGTTTCTCTCCTTTTTTTTTATCTTCTTAGAACTTTTTCCCAGCTACCCTCTTCGATGGTGTCTTCACTGTAACCATCCTCTATGCTCCCCTTGTTGCCAAGGTATATACTTACTATCCGGGTGTTACACTATCATGACTTTGTCAACTCCTTAATCAAAGGTTTTTCTGCATTTTCCTTACCACGAGTAGCATGAAACTGTTGGCACTAGTGTTGTCAAGGCAGTGACAGCGTGCACTTAATGGAGATGGAAATGTGTCTCTCCCTAACTGCACCTATATTGTATCGTGTGACCTTCACATTGTGTCTTTCATCAAGCTCTCCCAATTTAGTGGCAAGCACTTTGATCGCTAGCCAATAGTCTTTGAAGCTGCTGCAGAACTTGAGCAAATACATCATCAGAAGCAGATGACGACATGGGTGCTTTTATCCAACGTATGTTATGTCGGTTGACAACTCCAGAGCCATGGTTATCCATATAAAAGATATCTAGTGCATCAATCACTTTCTCCTCTAATACCAGATCAATAGGACTTCACCCTCTTAACTAAGTTTTTCTACTTAGGGGAGCAAGACATCCAAGATCAAAACTAGGAAAATGAAATGAAAATTTTACTGCTATAAACTAACTTAAAAATTAGTAAAAGATGTCCATAGATGCTCTACTGGAACCTTATAATGTCTACTTGTATGAATTTTGCTACCCCAAACCCTCAAATCCTACTATTCTTTTGCGTTTTGGCAGCTGATAGACACCTTTGTTATTTTAAGATCTTTAATGCTCTGAAAAAAGGCAGGGACAGACATATAAAGTTAGGGCAGTAACTCCTGTTCAGCCTTAGATACCAACTGGGAGTTCAGGTAGCAGGAATCAGGAGTCCTGTCCACTTAACATAAGACCCTTGTTCAGCACCAAGCAGAGATGAAAGGCCATTGTCCTGCATCTAGCAGGAGTTTCAACTCCTTGTTTGATCAGGACAGGAAGTCACGAGCAAACTCCTATCATCCCAGTTTGGCTTCCAGCAGCAACCTAGTGCAGACAAGCGGGGACCGAGTCTAAGCTTGATATCCAGTGGTCTATCTGCATCGTAGTGATGTAATATGACATATAACTGAAACCAAATTACTGAAAGTAAAATTGATTCGACCCTAACAAGATTCAATCCTAAATCATATGAAGGACCAAAAAAGCAACCTGGCTGATTCCACTTCAGAAGTTTGAATCAGTTGCCCAAACGTACTATGAATTCTTCATTTCATGAACATAACGATTACTTCATCATAGTCAATACCATATGTTGTTCCACAGAGTGTTGTGCAGTATATGCTTAAGCAAGGGAAAGTGCTCAATTTTGTTCACTATAAAATCATAGCCAATGTTCACAACAGAACATATGTTATTAATAAACTCAACGTAACATCTAAGAATTACAATAAAGCATTTGAACTTTTGTTTGTTCATAGAAGCACAGTAGCAGATACTGAAGAGACAAATTAGTATAAAGACCAAATGCCCACACCGACAAATAAGTCTAGAGGATGTCATAAGAGGACAACAATGTCACGAAAACAATTGACAAATAAAATAATGACTCACAGTAGTGGCATGAATCCCAAATATGCCAGTATTGTTGTATATACTATTAAAAGCAGAGAATGACTGGATCTGTTGGTGTTCATTTAAGACACGAAGATCTGCAAAAAACATTATAGTTATAACTCAAAAGTCCAAACTTAGATGTTAGTGGATAAGAATAATATTGTGGCTCTTAGGTGAAAGAGTACATCAAATTTATAGATTAACTAAAAATTCAATGAAGCCAATGGAAGTATGAAATGGCAACCTAATAGGTAGATCAGCCAATAACACCAGATAATAAATATTGTTCACAACTTACATAGCCGAGAGTACATTCCTTTTCCAGGACCACCAGCAGAAAAAGAGTCTCCTCCTCCCATAAGCATCTGCAACAATATTAAAAAAAGAGATTTGTTCTGGACAATATCTAAACAACAATATTACAAGGTAGAAAAAATAACTGGTAAAAGCAGATAACAAGAACAGCAGGCTGAGCATCATCCCCAACTATGTGTGGAAAGTTCAGGATAAATTTGATTTGAACCTGAATCACTGTAAGTGTCATGGCATCCTTCTCTTGACGCCAACCACCAGGAACCTCAAAAGCAAGAGCAACATGTGTCTTCTGTTCTCAGACGGGGCGTTTCCAAAAGACAATTTAAACAAATGAATTAATGAATGAAGCTAAAATGGAAAAATATATTACATGAATAAAAAAATGAAATATGGTGTAGTACGAACATCAGAATCTGCTTGACATCTGTAGTCTCCACCAACATAAACAGACTTTGGCTCTTCAGGGCGAGGCACTATGGGAAGGTCTGATAACAGTGGTTCAGCAATTGATACCAACTCTTCATGCTCGACACCTGATGCCGCAAGCACCATTCTAGGAGCTGTATAGTTCTCCTAGAATTTCCACAAAACAATAATAAAGGAAAATGTCAGACAAGAAAACCATCACTATTTAAAATGTCAAAGGTGACAACTAGCTTGAAATTACCACAACAAACTCCTCCAAAGTAGTACTATTCAATCTGTTTATTGAAGATTCGGTAGCCATGAGAGGATTCGCTAATGCACCAGAATAACCAGCGGAATGAATAGCCTCCAAAAGCAAACCCTGGGGATTCTTTGAAATTTCTCCTATTTCTGCTTTTACTTTCTGCAACTGTATTGACAAGCCAAAAACAGATCAACAATTTCCACCAACAAAACCAGATATATGAATATCAGACACCAGAGAGTACCTGTTCATTAACTTCCCAATCTAGGAAAGCAGCATTTCTGACACAGTCAACTAGCACCTCTACCATTTCAGGCATGTAAGTCTTGAGAGCATCATAAGTATAACCCATCTGTTCACGAGAAGCAGATGCCATGACATTGCCTCCAATTGCTTCTACTTCACGCACAATGCGTAAATGGCTCCTGTTTGTTGTGCTTTTAAAAGCCATGAGCTCCAAGAGATGTGTAGCACCAAATGATAAGGGTGTTTCATACACAGAACCACAGTCAACATATAGCCCAAGCGAGACAGCTGGGTTCTGATAATTGAACCCAAACAAGTTCAATTAGATGAAAAGACAATTGTTGGGAAATAAACAAAGAAGACAACATTGAACATACTGGTGATGTTTCAGAGGCAATCTTGACACCATTTGGAAGAGTTGTGATCTTTGTCTTCCCTGGCTCTACATGGTCGGGTAAAGGTGGAGGAAGCATCACACCTGGAAGTGGGAAATCTAGAGGAGGAAGTTGACTAGACTGTTCTCCTGTAAGCCAGCTAAAGAAACCACCAGATGATCTTTTTGCAACACTCGTACTTGCATATCTAGTTGCACGTGCATGATGCTGATAAAGAAGTGACAATATTAAGATATGGTTAAAAATATCTGAAGAAGAGATAATGTTCAATAGAAATAAAAGTGAAAAACTAAACCATTTCCAATGTTTTATTTAACAGAGAGGTAGAATAAAATTACTATAGAATATGATGAAAATTCCATTAAACAAAAGGAGCATTAAAAGCAGTAAAAAACACATAATTAACTCGAAAGTTAGCTCTGTAACGCACATAAGTGACTCAAAAGTTAACTCCATAACTCTTCCATCATCAGTTTACTACAAAATTCCTAGTTTGAAAAGTGAACACATAGCTCAATAGCTTTCAAATTTCTCAGATGGAAGAAATTAATTATGAGAGCTTTGTTTCACACATAGTGAGAACCTTGAAGTAACAGATTCAATACAAAAATCAGTACATAAAGCCAAAAATTTCCACCTATGATTCTCTACTGCACCTTTTTGAAAGCTTTTTTAGCTATTAAATAGAAGTATCAATCAGTAATAAAAGGATTCAAAGAAAAACAAGCAAAGGGCATCCAAATGAACAAAAGCAATTTCAACTCTAATGATATAGAAGAGGCATAAATAAGGTCATTGTCACCCAAGCCCCATGTCTCATACAACAAGAAGTTTTGCTATAGATATTCAGAAAACAACATTGTTTCAGAAAAACTGTGACTCATGTTGACACCTTGAGCTGAACTTTAAAGAAGGTTGACTAACTTAAGGATCAGAATCAATTGTGGCAATATTTATTGTGCAAGGAATTTATACATTCCTCAAAGGCTTATGCTTTATGTCTATCTCAGGATATTCTTTCCAGTTTGTGCTTCCGAATGTCCCATGCAGAAAAGTTCAGACAAAAGTGACATGAACAGCAACAGTATCATGTTATGCAGATGTTTTCTTCTGATGCTTCCATTTTTTAACTTCAGGTTTCAGCTTCCTCCAGATCATTCTCTAAAAAGCATTATTAATAGGATAAGGAAGACAAGAAAAATATATAATAGCCTACAATGTTAGAACTCACAAAACAAAATTTACACAAAAAATGAACCTCCATGCATACCCCGCACATAAGCTAGAAAGTAAATTCACCACATTTTTCTCCTACACATCAACCAAAAACAAGTCACTCTTTCAATCAAGTTTAAACCAAGTCCAGTAAGCAGCCATCCACTCATACCACATCCACAGATACCCAAGCCCAACATCTCATCTGATTCAACTATGCTCCATGTCACGCAAAAAAGAAAATCATCTTGACCAGCTTTTGATTAATCAACCATGATCCAAACTTCTCTACTATAATCAAACTGATATCAATTATCAATGTTATGATTGACTATTATCACTTGAGACAAATACAACCTATGAAATTGTACAACCACGATCCATCTCTTCTACGGATGGCAAGCTGATGAATCTCTATCCTCGAAATGAAGGAAACCCATAAAACACCAAGTGCACCTAAGGAAACAAAAAGCTCGAAGATCATTTGCTAACCCCACCAAGTAGGCCAGAATGCGCGTGCGTGTATATAGACTTGAAAATGAGAAGTCATTTCTCCGTCTTCAGAAATTCAATCAGAAACCACATTTTGGTCAGAACGAGGCCATGAACAAGAACAAAATCCAGGAAATAACGCATCAGAACAGAAGATCGCGACAACCGGTAGCAATTACACAGCGGAAACGAAATGTTAGGGTTAGGGTTTCTGCCCCGGAGGACAAACCTCTAGTGCCCTGAGGCGCGAAACTGCAACTCGGTACATGATCGTATCGTAGTGGGAGAGGTTTCGCCTTCGCCCTGACCAGGATCGAGGGGCGGCGGAGACAAGATACAAGCGAGGCGAGGTGAGGAAGGGGCAGTCACCGAGTGTGTGGCTTTATACTCCCGTGGAGACGAAAAAAAGGAGGCAATCTTAACGCCGTTACTCAGTGCCCCTTCTGATTCGAGACTTATATTCTGTAGCACAGCAATGGCAGACGTCGTTGTTGACGGCGTTACCTTGTTTGCCCGGTTCGGCCGATTCGATCCAACATATTTTTACTTTAACAGGACATTCTTGTTGCCCACCTCACGAGCCTACATGTATAATATATTTTTATTTTACGCATTAATAGAGGTTTTTGTCTGGAAAACCAAAACAACAATGTCCTGTTAATTTGTGTGTTGATGTTGCATTAATCCATATTGAAATATTAAATTATTAAGTTATTTTTAAAAAATAATAATAAATAACAAAAACATCGAATTATATTAATTTACTTAGAAATGAGATAACTGTTTACTGTTAACCATGGAAAACCCATGGGCCTAATTATGGGTTAATATGGGCTTGTTTATGTAGGCCGGCCCATATACAACAGTATATTATGATGTGAACCGAGCGAGGTTGACAGATGCGATCGCAAAGTTGACTTCTTTTCTCTCGTTCGTCCACCGTCGGCATCATTCAACAGTGTGCGAGTTGTGAGAGAGAGAGAGACAGAGATGGGGAGGGGAGGGCGAGCACGGCAGAACGCGATGAGGGCGGGCCTGGTGGTGGTGGGAGCCGTAGCGTTCGGCTACCTCTCCTTCCAAGTGGGTTTCAAGCCCTACCTCGAGCGTGCACAGGAAGCCTTGGACCGACTCCACCAAGGACACCCCAGCGATGGAGACAATCCGACGTCGCCTCCCGGTGCTTCTTCTGTCGATGTCCCTCGAAATGGCGCTCTGTAACAAGGGAAAACGCTCCCAAATCCCATCATTTGTTTGTTCCTCATTTGCGATATCTTGATGAACTGTGATTTCACTTTGACCAGTCTTTTGTCGACGTAACCTTCTATTTATCTGGCAGTAAATCGAAACATTTGCTTTTTTCTGCTGTAATTTCTCATTTTGTTCATAAAAAAAAAGTATCTACTTTATGAATGAATAGCTGAAAATTGCTAAATTTATTATTTTGCAACTTGGGGATTATTTCGAGTCAACGCAAGAATTGGTTAGGGATTACTTGGGGATTTACTTGATGTCATCACATGTGAAGGATGTGAGATACCGATACCATCTCATCTGGGATGACAAGAGAGTTGGAATTAGCATGATTTTTTGTGGGACACAAAATTCCTGATTTCAAAAATAAATGACTGTTTGAGGAATAAATATAGCTGGTAACTTTATTTTGTTTCTTATCAATCCTGCCACTGTATTATTGTTGGCTGAAGTCTTGGTAAGTAGAAGAATGGAATGGACCATCAACCTTTTAAGCTATAGTCTTGACGGGTCAAGGGAAATTATATTGTCATAAGATTGCTGATGCATATTGGCAATGCAAAGGTTTGGATATTATTGTAATATTTTCATTTATTGTGTTACGAGGGAGAAGGGGGGCCAAGAAAGTACACGAATTAGCCAGAGTGAATAGGGGAAGTGTAGTAATAAATGCAGATCATGAAGCTGATTAATGATCATTGTCACTTCTAACATGTCAGAAGAGTAGGGTTAAGGTTTAAACAGAAAAATATTTCAAACATCTTGATATACTGGTTGGCACACGACTACTATCTATATTTATGGCATCTAGGTGAATTATTTAATTTCTAATGAGTAATAGAAGCTGGCAAGTGATATTACTAGAATGGAAGCAAACCTAAACCTGTGAAATGTAATTGCAGGAAATTTTATACACTTTGTGGATGTCATCATATTCATAAATAATTTACCTTGGATCTTTTCAACTTGGGCAGGTCATAGCAATACTTGGCAAATGTCTTGCAGCATGTAAATATTCCAGCAAGAATCCACAATAAAAACACCAGGTTGCTTTCAATGATAACCTGTAGCATTGGTGCTTTCTGCCTAGACTCTACCACCATCTGATGTGTTCTTGCATTTCATCTCATCATGACCAATCCTGTTCTTTTATTATTTTTCTCAACCACAAACAGGCAATATAGCATGTTACTTTCTATTGCACTTATGAGCTACAATGCAAAGTTGAAAAATGCTAATATGAATAGTTTGGCAATTTGATAGATGTGATTGCCCTATATTTATTTTGGAAGACATATTTAGTGGACTACAGCTGTTTCAGTGGAGTGCAATTTGATAGAAAACACATTCTTTATTTTGAAAAGGTATCTCTATGATGTGATTTTGGTACAGTCCTTTTTATCTTAAAAGTACTTATTCTCTAATATCTATTTGAGGAGTTGCTTTGACATTGGAATATGTAGTTTTGGTTGTGCCAGCCCAGAATACAATAGTAAATTGGTGATCTCAGTTTTGTTTCCTGATTGTGGCCACTACATTATCTTTATAGCTTTAAGTCGTTCTACTGATATGTATTACATGCTTCATGTAAATGCGAATTACCATGCTTAAGCTTTGAGATTTTTGCTAGTTGGTTTGAGACTATTCTACTATGTGAAGACTTCAAACCATAATTCTTTCCAGTAATCATGTTGGAAATATTTGGTGATCTCCTTACTTTCATGAAGATGAAGGATCGTGAATTTGCTTCAATGATTCTGTGATTTATCATTTATTTGCTTGTGTTCTCATGAATTTTTTTGGTGCTTCCTACAGGTTCACTTGACTTTTTTTAAAGATGCCATTGATGATAAGAGTCTTGAAAAAAATGATCCTGTGAATGATATTTACCCGAGATGTGGATTTGTTTTGTTGTAATGCATGCATCTTCACCTTCTTTTTCCTCTCCTCCTCCTTTCAATCACATTTAGCAGCAGCGGCAACAGTTCAGTCCCAGTGGTAGCAGTAAAGGAGGTTCAGCAGTAGTAGTAGGTGGCATAGGAATCCTGTAAATAAGCATTGACCTTAAAACAGTGTCTTAGCTATCTGCTGAGGATATTTAGAAATAAATACTTCTCTTTTCTTTTCTTTTTCTTCTATTCTGCCTCCAACCAGAGAAGCAGATTTATGAATGACAGTGGGCCAGCAGGATACCACCTTAAGCCTTTATGAAATGGGGAATTATAGAATACTTTCAGGATCTGTGCTGATGGAAGCATCCTTGGCATTGCTTTTAAAGCATCGAATAATGTCTCCTTGTCAAACTCTAGCGAATCTCAAATATTCTGCCATAGCATCAGGCAAGGTATCCATCCATAGTCCCAACTTTTCTCATGTCCAGAAAGTAATTCATAATGGTTTGTTTATGTGAAATGTTTAGTATTGTCTTACTTTGAGCTAAATGGTGAAAAGGATTCATAAAGTTGATCCCAACTAGTTGGAATTCAACCTTGTTTTGGTTGTTATTGTTTTTATGTACATATGTAATATGCATAATTAGATAAACTCCTGTTCTAAATGCATAAAATCTCATATGTGGATACGTCAGTCTTCTTGGTGATGGTAGCAAGAACATGAACTCTTAGCCTGAGCATTTGCATCCAAACTCAAATGAATTATGTGTTAACCACCTATTTGTAGGCCAAGGGCCAAGCTAGCAGGATCTTGTGGATAAGCAACAATCTGTAGGCAGTTAGTTCCCTTTGCACAATATATACTAATGGATAAGAGAGATTTTTATTTCAAGCACCTCCAATGGAATTTGAAACAACATCGAAGTCTGAAAATTTTGGAACTCATCATTCGATAGCAACATTGTACAAATCATAGAAAACAAAGAACTTCATAACCACTAGACAAATAGAAACATGACACAAGAATTGCTCCCATCTGAACATCAACTGTATATGAATGGATTTTAACGAGGACATGGATTTTTCTGTGCAGGGACAGGAGTTGGTTTGCTGCTACCAAGAAGGCTGCTGCTGCTTTTTGACATCAGAGAAGCACAAGAAGAAGGTATTTTGGGAGCATTCTTTGATATGGTCTTGCTACATGACCCGGGAGCATGATCAGACTTCTGGCTCGCATCCATTCCTGCTGCATAACTCTTGCACGGCTTTATCTTCCTTCTGCATGGAGTCTCCTTCTTTGGCAGATCCTCGATGCTGCTAACCACAGACAGTGATGTGTAGGACTGTGATTTGCCTTGATAGTACTTGGACAGCCCTCTCCTGCAATTTCATCAAAACTTGTTGAGATGAAGCAGAAGGTAAGACTTATTCTTGTGAATGCTGTGTGGTCTGAGCTTTAGTGGCCAGTTCTATGTAACTTTCAGATCCTTGAAACTTATCAGTTTATGGACAGACTCTTTCAGATACTCACTTGATGGGTAGCTGCTCCATGAGTGAAGATAGTTCATATAGAGGTCCATTTGAATTCATCTTTGGTGGCAGCCAGGATGACTCGGCTGATGGTGAGGAAGAAGCTGCTCCTTCTGTGGAGTCATCATTGTCGTCGCTGTCATCAGAGTTACTCGGAAAGGAGTCAGAATTGAATAGCTCTTCATCATAGCTTTGCTTGAGACCTTCACCCATGTACAAACTTAGAGATGGCTTTTTGCTGGTTATGGAAGAACTTCTGAAATGGTTTGAAGGATGTAGACGCTTTCTTTCTGGTTTATTTCTCTCTCTTAACAATGTCATCTGAGTCCAATCACTGGTATACCACAATATATAGCTCAAGGCTTTAATGCTCCCAGGGAAATTCTGTGTGTTTGTGGTTATTCTGAATTGTGACCACAGTACCTTGTTACTATCAAGTATGTGGATGGAATCCATGGCCTTTTTCTAGTTCGTTTCCCTTGTGCAGCTCATTAGGTAAGACTCAAAAACTGGTCAATTTGTGAAGACATCGCCAGGTCACATGATGAGTTTACTTCATTCACCAGGGTTACATTGAGGTGGTGGTTAAGGTGTGGTGCCCCTTTTGCCATTGTCACTCCTGGTTTCAAGGATTCCTCATTATCTCTCTCTTATTTGGGTTGTAATGGATAAGTTCTTTGCCGTAGGATTCATCCATATCCTTTCTTGTATGCCTCTCTCTCTCTCTCTCTCTCTCTCTCTTTCCCACTTTACCCAGCCTTTGTCCTGCCAATTGCCATGGATTGATGTCAGGCATGATGTCAGGCATCAATTTTCCAAGGACAACTTTAGTGGGCATGTCCCCCTGAGATAAGTCAGCTGTCCAATTTGGCAGTTGATTCTTCATCCATCTTCAACCTTAATTAGTGGAATCAGAGGAAGGTCAGATTGACGGGAGAGGGGGCCCAAAGAGAGCAATTTGTCCCACAGAATAGGTTGTCAACAAGTGTGCGCTGTGGAAGACAAATTCCATGGTCTCCTTCCTCGAGCTACCAGTCTTTTTCCTTGTGCAAACTAACTGGAAGTCACCAAAGCTCAACTCAAGTATGTCAGCCTCTTTTCTTTTGTGTCTACCAGCTAGGGTGGGTTAGTAGGAGTTGGATCCTTGGTTGAAATCGGTCTACCATGTTCACGTCCATAGCGAATGAAATTAAGCTAAGTTTGAGTCCATCCAACGAGCAACCCAAGGTTCACCTCGTGGCATGTATCCGGTGTTAGAAATACGTAGAAGAAAAAGACTCATTTATTTTAAATTTGGATTGATTAAATGTTTTACCTGTTGATTAACAGCTGATTGGACATTTTAATTTTTTTATTTGATGATTGATTTAATTGTATAATCATTTAGATTTTTTTTCTTTAAGATATATTATATTAAATTTACCATTTTACTATTCGTAGTTGAAAAATATGCACACAAAAAGGATAACTTTGGCCATAACACCATCTCATATTAGGAAGTGATTACATATTCGGGTTATATTTTTAAAATATTTTATTATTATATTTAAATTAATTATTTTTATATTAGTTAATTTTAAATTTTTTAGGTCTAACATATTAATCGATTTGAGATAAATTTATTATCTTATGTGATCCTATGATAAGATATATCAATTTTAATTATAATTATTGGCCAATCAAAAAAATCAATTATGATAAGATTATGTGATTTTAAGTTATATGTGAAGAAATTATAAGTCTTCTCTTATCTCTCTTTAATCCCTATTCTAATTCCATCGCTTAAATTAGTCTTATAAAGGATAGAAAAAATTAGTCTTATCTCTCCTTAATCCCAGAAAAAAATAAAAAGGCAAACATAGTTCTCTTTGCAAATCAACCTTTCAAATATGAATAGTAGTATAAAAATTTTCTAAATAAAATACATAATCATAATATTGGATCTATTTGATTTTAATCTCTAGCATTAAAATTTTTCACATAATAACATAATAATAATTTTATGCTTACAATTACAATTGATATTAAAATCATATTTTAAAATTAAATATCCTAGATCGTAAGAGCATATCATATCTATTTTATATTTAAATCTGTTTGTTGGCACTTTTAAAAGATACATCGGTTAATAATCTTCTAAATAATGGGGCAGATTGTGTCATCAGAAATGGCATCATCTTACATGTTCGCTAAGGAAAACAAATATAGCATGCAGATAAATTCCATCTGAGAGAAACAAAGTTCCACTAAAGGAACATAAAAAAAATGCCCAAGTGAAAAGAAAACACCAAGACATATGTAGCCAATTTCATTTTGACAATCTATTCAGTAATCTGATCATAGATTAACATATAATATACATTTATATTCTATATATTGAAGCCATATGCATAAGATCAAGAATGATTCTCAGAGTAAATGTCAATGAGTTTGTTCCACTGAGTTCTCAACGGTATAAGTCTAGTACATTACCCAGGATAAATAAGAAAACAGCTGCTAAATGAAAGTTTCATCTCTGCATGACAAGATCCATTGGCCTCTTGCACAACTCATCAGCCATGGACCAGAAAATTCAAATTTATGGATCGGCAATGAATCTCGAGTCTCAATGGTACTGGGTACGATTCAGATACCTAGCATGGGTTTAGATAGCACCTTCAAAGCGGAAGGTACACAAGTGGCAACTCACATATATTCTTCATGTGCAACTCAGCCAGCCAAATTATACCATGATTAAAGCAGGAAAGTCAATTAGCTGCAAGGCCCCAGACTCGGGTTGCAAGACCTCGAACCCAAATTGTGATTGTACGGATACAGCAGGAATCATAACAGAACCAAACATCACTCGGATAAATTTACAGGAGGATCTAAGCTGCCAACAAGGATCGCCAGATCAATATCCTTGTCCTCAAATTTTTTGATGAATGGATGAGACTGAAAGTTCAGCAAGAACACATTAATATTTCAGTAATTAGAGTACTATAGAAAAGAAAACACAAAACCACTAACCAGAAGCTCCAATGATGACAACCGCTGTTTAGGATCCTTCTGTATGCTGCAAACGATCAGGGAACTTCATGATTAAATTGTTTTTGTTCAATTCAAAGGGAAAATTTTAGATGTTAGAACAAATTATGAATTTTGAAATTACAATAGGAAGAGAATTAAGCAAAGTAGACAACTTGAGCATACAATTCAACATAAATATCTGGCAAGTATGTAAAACATATTGTCACCGAAAGCCAGAAGTTAAAAAGAAAGCGAAAAAAACCAAAGGAGTTCTTTTCATAAAGTAAAGATCTTGAACCAGGATGCCTTTGCCTACACAGTAATTGGCCACGGCATTTTGGTCTATTCAATTCAAAGTGGGTTATATTGGGAACTGCACAATCTAAACTATGGAACATTCAGATGTTTTGGTAAATGGTAATTAAGGTAATAACTCCAAAGAGCTTTCAATTTATGGGGAAAAAAATTGACATACGTAATAATTGCATAAAATAATTAGTTGAACTTTTAGTTATACCTAGCTCTATCACTTAAATTGCAGTTTTCATGTCTAAAACTCAAATTAACCACCACATGAGAAATAGATCGGTTCAGGCTTTGATCACGATTATTATAAAAAAGAATGAGCCTCACCAGCCTTGTACAGAATGTCAACAGGATAATTCGGGCTGGACCAAGCCTGGATCACTATTTTTCTAAATTAGATCGGTTGTCTGTAAACTGGTCTGAATAGGTCCATCATTGTCCGTAGTTTCACTTAGTCAATGTGTCTCCAATATCTAACAATTATCAAATATAAAAGTTATGTAGTCTCTCCAATTTTTCAATTTATCTACATGCAATTATTTCCAAAGCCAACCTCAGATTAATAGTGTTTGCCCACAAGCAATGCCCTAAACAACTGAAAATCAGTTAAGAGCAGAAGATATTCTGATCTGAAACTCCACAAAATCATACTCTTGTAATACATCTTAACATAAGACAAATTCAGAACAACACAAGTAATTACATACCATGGCAATGTCTGAAAGGGATCCAACAGACTCTAAATCTTGATGTACATAAAATGGAACTGTTCAAAGAGATTCATGGACTTAAATCTAGTGATATTTATGTGACTAAATGGAACAACACAATGAGTTCTTAGCTATCTACAAAGAGGACTTCCTTTCTGTACCACCAAAATGAGAAAACCGTGGAAATTCTCTTTACTGTAAAATACCCATGTTCTCAAAGAGAGTTGTAAACTTTAAGCTCCAGCAAGCAAAGGCTCGAACGACTTAAAGCCTATAGTCTAGCTATTTGATTGTCTCTACCCTCATCTGTGAAAGACATCAGACTATGGACCATGGTAAAAAAGATGATATTAAAAGGAATATCAACGCTTTTGAGGTGCAGTTACACACCCTAGAGATCAATACAGTTCCAAACAAGAAAAATGATAAAATTGAATGAACAAGTTGACTCAGGTTTGATTAGGACATGTAACAAATAATACTATGGTTCCAAACTCTAGGAGAGTCTACAAGGGGTGGAAAAATGCTAAAAGCTCCCGCCAATGCAGGGTTTAAGGGTTTGGCATAACTCAGTCTTGTTCCTACAGAAAAGAAACTGTTTTCAGAACACAAATCTTGGCAACTGGGATCACAAGGAAGCAACTTTACCCAGAAACCAAGGCCTACCCTCTATACTATGAGAGTTCATATATAAATTCTGAATGACTTATTACACATTATATATCAGACATGACTCCAAGTCACGAAAATGGTGATACCATGGATTATTCCTTTACTTGAAAAGTAATATCTGATCTTCACAAGGTAGTGTTGATTTGTGGAGATTATTTCCTCTTTTGTGAGGAAATTACTTTCCCAATTTCGAAGAAGATATTTTCTTGATTCCAAGGAGATTATCTTCCTGATTCTGTAAATATTAGTTTCCTATTTTTTCAAGAGATTAGTTTCCTGATTTTGTATGATTTAGTTTCTTTATTCGTCAAATTTGTAACCCTATAAATTTTCTGATACTCTCTTAATCAAATGAATCAATAGAGTTTCCTTTCTATATGGTATCAGAGCCTATTTGATACAAGGTCAGAAAGATCTTTTTCTTTGGTCGAAACTATTTGGTATCAGAGCCTACTTGGTCTAAAAGGAAAAGGAAAGTTGAGGCACTTAATTGGACCAATACCAAGCAAAGATGACGTGTATTTTGCTGCTTGGCATGAAGAAGATTTGATGAACATGACATGGCTTTGGAACTCAATACAACCAGAGATCAGCAAAACATGCATGTTTCTATCTACATCAAAGGAGATTTGGGAGACAGTGAAGCGAGCATATTCTAAAGTGAAAGATGTTGTGCAGAACTAGAAGATTAAAATCAAGATTCATTCCACAAAGCAAAGTACTTCATCTGTAATTGAGTACTATAATATTATGAAAGGATTGTGGCTTGAACTTGATTATTATCAAAATGTTAAGATGAAGTGTAGTGAAGAGGATGCTATGTTAATAATGATTGTTGAAAGAGAAAGGAACTTTCAATGTTTAGCTAGACTGAACGCGGAATATGCTCAAGGATTTATTCAAGTACTTGGAAATGACCTACCATCTCTAGATGAAGTCTTCTCAATCATCAGGACCGAGGAAGGAAGGAGGAACATAACGTTAGACGGTCCAGCAAGTGAAAGTTCCGCAATTGCTACAATTAAGAGCCATCTGAACACTCATGGTGGTACAACCTCTAAGATTAATCTTGAAAAAGGTGAGCCATCTAAAATGCCAAGCAACAAAGATGGTCTTTGGTATACTTATTGCAAAAAACCAAGGCATACCAAGGAGACACTTTGGACGTTACACGAAAAACCACAATTCTATGGAAAGAATGGTGGGAATTGAATACAACAACCAGATGGACAATGAGGAGGTCAAGCAAACTACACTCAATATGAGGATACCTTAATCCATGGAAGCTCGGTGTCTGTTAACTCTGAGATTGAGGGACTAAATAAAGAGGAGACTGAAATGATTCAAAGTTTCCTCACTTCACTAAACAAACCCGGTGCCTCTTGTTCTCTGGCTCAATCAGTAAGTATCCTATTTCTTATGCTTTAAATGACACTAAAGACTATTGGAATATATCTTAGGTAATTGATTCAGGAGCCACTGACCATATGACCAAGTCATCTTACCACTTTCTATCCCTTAGCCCATGTCCTGGAAATCAAAAAATTAAAGTTGCTAATGGTAGTTTAGCCACTGTGGCAGGCCAAAGCACAATTACACTAACACCCTCCATTTCCTTAAAGTTTGTAATGCATGTGCCTTATCTTTTAGTAAGCAGTTTGTCAATTCATCAAATTACTAGAGATTTAAAATACAACATAACTTTCTTTCCATCCCATTGTATTTTTCAGGATCAAGTTATGGGGAGGACGATTGGTCATGCTACAGAAAAGGAAGGGCTTGTTAGGAACCCTTCAATTTCTGAGTTTCTAAGTCCTAAACTGATGTAATGTTCTATTGAGTTTTCTAGTTCCAGTAAGAGTCGGTTAGGGGTCTTATTTGAGATTTATTATTTTGATTAGAAGTCCAAGTCTTAATGGATTCAGGAGTGGAACTGTATAAAATATGGATGTATCTGCTTCTTTTCTATATCAAGAAAATAACATTTCAGCCTTTGGCAAACCCTAGGAGGTCGATCCCTTTCTTCCTCTTCTATGATAAAACCCTAGGAATCTTATCATATGATATCAGAGCAGGGATCCTCGACATTCCCGTTGTAACTCCCCACATCTCATCTCCCGTCGTAGCCGCCCTCAACTAGTGCCCACTGCTCTTCCCTGTTCCTCTCCTTCAGCACCAACTCCGCTGCCATCTCTCTCCTCAATCGCGCCTTCGTCGAAGACGACGCTGTCAGCATCTCCTTCCAGCCGCTGATCTACAATCCCCATGCTGATCGTCGATCTCCATCGGCTCGACGTTCCGCCGTAACCCCCGAACACGCCACTGCCGAGCGATAGGTGCGACTTCCCAACACTCTCGCACAGAAGGCTAGGGTTCTCGCAGGGACCCTCGACGCTCCCGCAACCTTCTTCTTCCCCGATAGCCAGCGGACCACCCTCGTCGCCCCCAGGCCAGGATCGCCAGCGCCCGTCACAGCCTTGTGGTCACCAGCGTCCCGTCTCGCCACAGCCACGCGATTGCCTCCCAGCGACCGCGGCGAGCCCTTGGCGACGCCGCTCCCAGTCGTGCCACCATCGCAGCCTCCTAGCCTCTTGGCGTCCAAGGCTTCATCGGCATCCTTGCAGCCACCCTTCACACCCACAACGCTACTACCGACCAACGTCACAACAGCTGCACTGAATAGTGCTGATGCCCTTAACCCGACACCAGAAACAAGAGTTGAGAATTGCAAATCTGCATTCCTATACAATAGCTATCAACAATTCAATGAAAGCCCAACTAGAAGCCTTGGAAGCCAGAATTTAGAATCAATTGCAAGAAACTCTTAACGATTTCAAAAGGACACTATTGAAAAACTTCAGCAAGTTTCAACAAGATAAAAGCTCAAGTCCGGCATTGAATCCATCTGGAGACACAGGAAAAAGGCACCAAGTACATGACACAAGCTACCCAAGCATGAAGTTGGAATTTCCAAGATGGGAAGATGAGGATCCAACCAGTTGGATTTCTAGGGCAGAAAATTTTTTCTGTTTTTACAGAACTCCAGAAGAATCTAAGGTGGAAATAACTTCGATCCAACTAGATGGAGATACAATCCAATGGTATGATTGGTACGAAACCTATCACGGGGTCCCCTCGTGGGAGCAATTCAAGAGAGGACTTCTTGTTTGCTTTGGACCATCTGAATACGAGAATGTTGATGGGCAATTCGCCAAAATTCGTCAAACTTCTATAATGTTAGAATATCATAGCAGATTTAAACGACTGTCAAATCAAGCCAGAGACTAATCCAAACGACATCTGGTGGGTACATTTATCGAAGGACTTAATCCAGATATCCAGTGTGAAATCAAGACTCGCTAACCTCACACTATAACAGTTGCGGTCTCATTTGCATGTTTGCTTGAGGAAAAATTCAGCATGAAGAATCGTCGAAATAGAAGTGACAACATATAGTTGATCAACAAGCCTCCCACCCCATCTATTCCCAATCGAAACCCTAACACTCGAAGACTAACCCGAGAAGAATTCAAGGAAAGATCAGCGAAGGGTTTGTGCTGGCATTGTGATGAAAAGTGGAGAAAGGAGCACCGATGCAAACAAGTGAAGCTTCTGATGATTGAACCGATCGAGGAGGAACCAGAAGCTGATAATGTGGACTCCGACCATAAAGTTATGGATATTGATGATGATGTTATACCTATCGCATACAGTGCATGCATTGACCGATTACTCTAACCTGCAAACTATGAAAGTTAGAGGAACTTTGAAACATCATCCTGTTACTATTTTGATTGATACTGATAGCACTAACAATTTTATAGACAGTAAGCTTGCTGCTTGATTGGCCTACCACATTGAAGGTTGTAACAAATTTAAAAGTAAAGGTCGTTGATGGACGGAATCTAACTTGTAATAGCAAATGTTCGAAGATAAAACTGATTATGCAGGGCCAAGAATTACTTGTGGATTTTTTTTTGCTATCCTTGGAAAATTTCAAAGTGGTGTTTGGAATTGAATGGCTATCAACCCTAGGTGGTGTTTCCTTGAATTTTTCTAAACTAATCATGAAGTTTTTTATTAACGGAAAGCAAGTGATCCTAAAGGGAAGACGTAGAAGTAAGGTCACAACTGTCACTATCCATTGGATGGAGAGGGTTCTTCGGAAGGCTGCAATGACTACTACACCAGAAGGTTGGCCCATTGCTTACACTATCACGAAGTGGAGACCCTACTTAATTGATCAACGGGTTATGATGCGCCGCAGATATCCTGTGACTGAAGTATTGGTGTAATGGGCCAACTTCCTAATTGAAGATGCTACTTAGGAGTCCTACAATGCCCTGAAAGAGAAGTTCCCAGAGCTCGATGCTGCACAACCTTGAGGATAAGGCTACTTTGAACGGGTGAGGAATGTTAGGAACCCTTAAATTTTTTTATTTTTTGAGTCCTAAACTGATGTAATAATCTCTTGATTTTTCTAGTTCTAGTAGGAGTCGACTATGGGTCTTATTTGAGATTTATTATTTTGATTAAGAGTCCAAGTCTTAATAGACTCAAGAGTGGAACTCTATAAATAGGAATGCATCTACTACTTTTCTTCATCAAGAAAATAACATTTCAGCCTTTGGTAAACCCTAGGAGGTCGATCCCCTCGAAGTGATCTTATTCCTTTCTTCCTCTTCTTCTTCTATTATAAAACCCTAGGGGTCTTATCAGGGCTCTACTATCTTAAATCATGCAATAGTAATAACAACAACTATTTGCCATCATCCTATCTTTCAAAAAAAATTCATTTAATAAGTTCAATTTGGCTTCAACATATGCGTCTTGGACATCTATCTTTTTTCTTATTGATAAACATTTTTCTTTCGTTATTTCAAAGCTTGAATCTTGATGAATTTTATTGCAATGTTTGTCAATTGGCTAAACATAACAAGAAATGATCCCATCCATTTTCATTTATTTATACTGATGTTTGGGTCCCTTACGGATTCCAAATATTACTGGAGCTCATTGGTTTGTTTCTTGTATTGATGATTATTCTTGAGTGACATGCCTTTATCTCTTAAAAAATAAATCTAATATTGGTTCCATCTTCATTACATTTCATAAAATGTTTTATGAACGAGCGAATATTTTAACCATGCTTTGTCCTCTTATCTAAGAAAACAATCCATCAATCATCATGTATAGATACTTCACAATAAAATGGTGTTGCTGAAAGAAAGAATCATCATCTTCTTGAGGTAACACATGCATTATTGTTTCAAAAAAGGATGCCTAAGATGTATTCGGGAGAAGCGGTTTTAACTGCTACTCTGTGATTTCAAAAAGTGCTTGGGCGCTCGCTTAGGCGCTCAGGCGAGGCAAGGCGAGGCCCGAGCACCTCGTTTACTATCCAAGCGACGCGCTTCAAAGAGGCGCCACCTGGGCGCTCGCCCAAGCCCAGACGTCAGGTGCTTCGGGAGAGCGCCCGGGTTAAATCAGACGATCGAACCAGCATGTTAGGTTTGGTTCAGTCACATTTGGGTTAGTTGGTTCAATCAAACC
This sequence comes from Musa acuminata AAA Group, assembly GCF_036884655.1. Classification (NCBI taxonomy): domain Eukaryota; kingdom Viridiplantae; phylum Streptophyta; class Magnoliopsida; order Zingiberales; family Musaceae; genus Musa; species Musa acuminata. Next base: position 117,999 of record NC_088346.1, on the reverse strand, counting down.
AACTAAAACACCGATATCAACCTCTCTCTGCTGTCCCTCGTGACTTCCCCAACCCTAACCCGACTCCTGCCGCCGACATTTTCTTTCTGTTGCCGCTGCCTCTCTCCGCTACCGCTACTGCTGTCGCTACTCTCCGCTGTTGCTGCTCTCCGCTTTGCCTCTCTCCGTTGTCGCTGTCGCTACCACTGTCACCACTTGCTGTTGCCACTGTTGTTGCTCACCGATGCCGCTGCTCTCAATCAGCAGACACCACTGTTGACCTTTCTGATCTTGATCTTCCTACATCAGACACTACTGATCATTCCATAGTTCCAACAACTATATCAAAATCTAATACCATGAATGAGAATGAGATAAATGATGTTATCAATGCATTAGCACTGCAGGTTTATTCAAGAAGAGGGTCTAATCCTAAACCCAAGCGTGACCAAGGATTCAAGCCTATAACAGGTACTAAATCTAGTTCTAGTCCTGCTTCTCTATCTTTATCCACTGCAGAGCCCATAGAACCCAAACAAAATAAACAGTCATCGGAGTTTAAAGACCTAAATCTACCTATTGCCATAAGGAAGGGAACAAGAAAATGCACCCAACATCCTATCTCCAATTATATCTTATTTGATAAATTGTCTCCAGCACATAGAGTTTCCTTACACATCTATGCCCACTTGAAATTCCAGAAGCGACTCAAGAGGCATTTAGAGATGAAAATTAGAGAAAAGCTATGATGGAAGATGACTGCATTGAAAAAAATAAAACATGGGAAATCATTGAACTTCCTAAAGGAAAGAAACCGGTTGGATATAAGTGGATATTCACTGTAAGATATAAAGTTGATGGTACTTTGGAAAGGTATGAGGCTAGTCTTGTTACCAAAGGCTATACCCAAACATACCGGATAGATAATTAAAAAACCTTTGCTCCAGTTGCAAAAATGAATGTCATATGTATATTACTATCTTTAGCAGCTAATCTTGATTGGCCTATGCAGCATTTTGATGTTAAAAATGCTTTCTTACATGGTGATCTCGAGGAACAAGTCTATATGGATACACCTCCAGGATTTTATGAAGGATTTATAAATAATAGTGTCTGCAATAGGAGATTTCAATGACTTATTGGGAAGCACATCTATTTATCTCATATAAGACCTGATATTACCTATGTAGTTTGTATAATAAGTCAATTCATGCATTCTCCTAAAGAGGTTCATTTGGAGGTTGTTCATAAAATTCTTGTAGTCCACTCCAGGAAAAGGCATCTTATTTAAAAGAAATGGGAAGTCGAGTGTAGAAGCCTTCATCAATGCAGCTTGGGCTGGAGCAGTAGTTGATCAAAGTTCAACATCTGGCTATCTTACCATCTTAGGAGGAAACTTGGTGACATGGAGATGCAAGAAGCAGCCAGTAGTTGCTCAATCTAGTGCAGAGGCAGAATTCAGATCCATGGCACATGGTATTTGTGAGTTATTGAGTTCAAAATAATCCTTGATGGTTTCGAAGTAAGATGGGAAGGAAATATGAAATTATATTGTGATAATAAGTCAACTATCAGCATTGCATATAATCCAATTCAACATGAATGAACAAAACATATTGAAGTGGATCAACATTTTATTAAAGAAAAGTTAGATAACAGATTGATCTATATTTCCTATGTATCCACAAATAGACAACTTGCTGATATCCTGACTAAAGGCCTTCTAAGTTGTTCATTTCAAGATATTACTAGCAACCTGAGAATGAAAATTATTGACTCGCCAGCTTGAGGGGGAGTGTTCATTTGTGAAGATTTTGATTTGTGGAGAATATTTCCTCTTTTGTGAGGAAATTACTTTCCCAATTTTGAAGAAGATATTTCTTGATTCCAAGGAGATTATCTTATTCTGTAAATATTAGTTTCCAATTTTTTCAGGAGATTAGTTTCCTGATTTTGCAAGATTAAGTTTCTTTATTTGTCAAATTTGTAACCCTACAAATTCTTTAATACTCTCTTAATCAAATGAATCCATAGAGTATTCCTTTCTACATATAGGCTAAAAAGAATGATAAGTATGCTGAAGAAATCAGCCTATAATTCAAGATGATGATCGCTATTCAACAATTTGCTGAAGTTCATGGTCCAACAGTCGGGAGAAACAGTATGGACCAAAATAATACTATTATCATGAGCGACATCAGTTGGAGCTGAAACGATCAAAGATCATGGAGAGATGGTAAATGGACAACCAGATGAGCAACTGAAACCAACAGTAGATCATTATATGAGCAATATGCTTGATCACCACCCTTAGCTTGTAATGTTGTTTAAAGAAAGGTAACATTTCCTTGGATCTCTTGAAGCCTATAAAAAAAAAAATATCACAGGAACATCGATCGTTGTCAATGCCAAAAGAAAGCAAATTGATCAAAGATCAGATTGATTTTTGTCTATTTATCACCTCATAATATGCATAAGAACAGAATTCAAAAGATAAGGTATATTAGAAATTTAGTTAATTTTTCAGTAGGCAGACAGCAGATAAATTAACCTGCCTGGTGCATGTAAAATGAACTTGTTTGAGACTCACTACTTAAAACCATTACCTATGTGGTTTCAGAGTGCTTTAATCATGAACAACGATATAACAGGGTTATTTTCATTTTCATCTTATTATGCAGAATAACTGACAACAATAAGACATTCAGAAACAAATAAGAAAGAATATTCAAATAAGAGCTATCAGCATTTGTAAAAGGAAAGTCAATGGTTAAAGTTAAACAAACAGAGACGAACAAAGCCAACGAAAATAAGAAAGTGAAGCACAAAGGCATTAAGTTTCATATGACAACAACATATCTAGGAAGAGAAAATGACTTTTTCATAAGAAGAATAAATGTATCCTGTGCTACCTTACACATAAAAAGAGAGAGCACACACACCTATTTGACTAAGATATATTACAGAAAATACCAAAAAATTCCACAAGAGTGTTTAGGGCACACCTAGCTGATATGAATGAACAGAACTCTGGGGAGAATTGATCTGGTGGAGCAAAAGGTGGTGGTTGATCCACAATAGCCTCTAGAAGTTCATAAAAGCTCAAACTTTCTTCCTGTTCTGTTGATGTATAAGGAAAATGGCCAATTGCACACTCGAGTATTACCAAGCCCAAACTCCAAATATCACTTTTATAGTCATATGAACTTCCACTGATTCGTTCAGGCTAGGAATGCAAACAAATTATCAATTTACTTGGTGCCTCAAGGTTCAGAATGTATCAAACACATCTAGAAAGATTCTAGAAAAGTAAAATAGCCAAATGCATGGTGATCACATATATAAGGATAGAAGTTCAACATACCGCCATATAATTATAGGTGCCAACAAACGTATCTCGCTGGCCCATGGAGCTGGCAAGCACCGCACTTACTCCAAAATCAGTTATCTTTACTTCGCCTTTGTGATTTACCAACAAGTTTGATGGCTTTATATCTCTATGAATTACATGCCTTTCATGGTGTAGATATACTAAACCCTTCAGAACCTAAACATGCATAAAAACAATGTCATTGATGAATGTCCAACAAGGCCTTACCTACATTTGATAATCCAAATTGATGATCTAGTAGTTATTCATGCCTGCATGCAGACAACTGCTAGATATGGCTCAAGAATTGTTTTGACTTGCTTTATAATATCTGCAAGTGATCCACGATCCATGTACTCAAGCACCAGAGAAATAACACCATTGTGGTAGAAAGAATGGTAACAAACAACAACGTGTGAGCACTGTGAGGCTTTATTTATTTTAAGTTCTTGCACAATTTGTTTACGAACTGTCTCCTGAATACACATCTGAATTCCCTGTAAAAAAAACAATTGTTGTCCTTCTCTCAGCTTCTACAGATGTCAACTCAACAAGGAAAAAATATACAAAGCCTTAGTTAGATACTGAATTTCTGTGCAAGAAGAATTGAGGCAAATAGCAGATAGCAAATTCCATGATCCTAATAGTGGTAAACGGATATCTCTAACTAAAAGTAAAAGATTATCTGTATAAGAGAGATGTAACATATAAGGCTGTTGCTAAAGTATTTGGCTATGAATTTTGACAGAAAGGATAGAACAAAAACAGCAAGTTGCAATGGAACATAAACTAAGCAGATGCAAATGGTGTCTGTGTTAAATTAACATAAAATTGTATGTTATTGCTCCTCAGTACATAAAAATAAGTTCCAGAATACATAATATCAAAGTCATCAAGATTTTTGGACAAAATAAAAGATGATTGTAACTTGTAAGGGGAAAAGACAATAGAAAGAAGAGCAACTGAACCAAATCTTAACATCCCCTTTATCACCACTAATCTTTGCCACTTTATGTTGTCAAGTGAAACAAAATTCAAAAACATAAAATAACAAGTCACAATGCCTCAACCAAGGTTCGCCATACCGATGCGTACCGCCCGGTACGGGCGGTACGTACCGGTCCGAGAGGCGACCGGTACGCGGACCGCCCTCTACCGGGCGGTACACCAAAAAAAGCCTGTATCGGGCGGTAACGGTCGAAATTTCGACCGTTACCGCCCGGTACCATTCGGTAACGGTCGATTTCGACCGTTACCGCCCGATACCACTCGGTAACGGTCGATTTAGAAATCGACCGTTACCACACTGTAGCAGTGCTACAGTGCTCCAACGGTCAATTTGACCGTTGGAGCCATTTCTCCTCCTATTTAAACTAATCTTCTCTCCCCTATTTCATTATACACTCTTAAACTCTCTTTCAAACATTTCTTTTCTCTCATAAACTCTATAAAACAATGATTTGTGAATTCAATCAAGGTAAATTTGGGAAGATTAAGAGGAAGAACTTTCTAATCAAGAGGTATGAGTCAAACTGCTCGAGGAACTACCGATACCCAACAGTCACACTCGTCCGCCCAACGTGCAAAGGCAAAGGGGAAGGCAATAGCATCAGTTGCATCATTGGAAAGAATCGAGTCGGGCGACGAGACACTTTCACAATCACATTCTCTTTCTCGTTCGGTCCAGAGACATGACAACAACACGGACAGCAGTGCCTCAACAGATGATGGCGGTGATACCGGGCAGTCGTTGGTCTCATCTGCACAACTTGAGGGTGGTGAATGGACTGAGGAGCAATATTTTACATATGCCACTCAAGATTCAGATCATGGAACTCGACAAGGTACTGGTTAAGTTTATGCGCGGAAGGGAAAGAAGAAGGGGAAGGGGAAGGCAGTGGATGAATATGAACAAATACGACAGAGCATACATGATATAGACACAGAAAGAGACTCATCGTATTCACAGCCATCGTATTATGAAGAATCATATGGGCAACAACAGTATGGTGATAGTTGGTCATCCTTCTCTGAGCAACAGCATGATACAGAACAACACCAATATATGCCTCAAGAGCTGCCTCGGACAAATATAATTTATGACGATCGATCTACGATCAGTACCACATTGATGCATCAATGGCATACGGTGTATCAATACGCTATGTCATGGGATCAATTTCATGATTGGGTCCAACAAACGTATCATATTGATATGTATCGGATCGAGGACCCCGATCCACCACCCGTGGAGGCCCGTCGTTCGTTTTGGTGGTAGAATTAACAATCAGGTATATCTAGATATATGATTATTTAATTTATTTGAATTTTAGAGTTTATATTGTAACAAAATAGTCTAACAATTCAACTGATTTTTCTATAGATATTTCAATCTATAACGAGCTGAAATACGAACCTCGAACAAGACTACCTCAAAGCCCGAAAAAGATATGTGATGCTATTTTTACCAAATTTACATTGATTTTGCTAAACTTATACTATTACTATATTTATTTGTAACTTGAAAACTCTATCCTAACTTTTTTTTTAATTTTCAGGTATTTTCGGAGGGATAAATCGGTGAAATCAGGTGTACCGAGCGGTACACCTCGGTATACCGCTCGGTACGCCGTACCGTACCGTACCGAGCCAGCGTCGAAACGCCGGTACGGTACGGTTCGGCGAACCTTGGCCTCAACTATTTGGGAATGTCTCATAGAAAATTTTCATCATTGAGCTTTGTTTAAGGCAATATCACTAGTAATTTTTTTTTTTTTTAAGTGAAATCTCCTTTTACTATTTCAAATCATACCATTAATCTAAATAGCCTTCATCTTGTTTGATTGAATCCTCTATAATTCTCCATTGATTATGTTCATATCGTATTAAATATTCTTCCTTACTTTATCCTTTGTGAAAACCACATTTATTGTTAAATGTAAAAAAATTTATTCCGATTTTAATAACCCCAAATATTGACCTAAGTATCCTCATCTTAGCAAAGCTGACTTTATGTACATGTTCTTTTTTCTATTTGCCCAGCATTCCAGACCATAGAGCATGCTAGCCTTACACAGTTCTACAAAAACATCTTTCGATCTTGTAGGCAACAATGATCACACATTTCTCATGATGCCCCTCTTCAGTTTATGAATGATGTCTTTCTATCCTACTGAATAAAAGTAACTATTCTTCACTTGTCATCTTAACTATTCTTCTCCTAGCATGAAGTCACAATTCAGATCTTAGTTCTACTTACTCTAAAAGTCCTTAGTTTCAAAAATGTCTCCATAACTCAAGCTTATAATGTATCCCTACTGAACTCCCAACAATCAGTATAACTGACTAGTAAATTCATTGGTCGTCAAAATGAAAAGAAATGGACCCTTAGCATGAATCTACAGTTGTAGGAAACCCATTAGAGGCTCCGACAATTCTTGCACAAGTGACACCTCAATCACACTCGTATCACATATCAATATAACTTTCAAAAAGAATATGTAGAAAATAGAAATTTCATCTAAGCCTTCTTAAATAAACATATCAAACATAACCTTGCTTCACTTATATCAACAAAAGAATTCTCATTTAATTGGTTGATTGGGTCGTTTGAGCAATTGGGATGATCAATTTGACATAGAACAAGAATCTCCATTTCCACCCTTTATAGGCTATTTTCCATTTTTAATAGAATTTTAGAGAGTTAAGTTGTGCCTACATGAGCTTAAACTGCAACTATAACAATTCTGGTTTTCCAAATACCAAATTGCCTTTTTAAGCATTACCAATTCATCATGTCTCATAAATTAGTTTTATTTAGAAACTATCTAGAATCTTAGAAGAACTGATATTGAGTTAAAATTTTGCATATCTTTCATAAAGCCAGATTGATTTAAGTTTTTCTTTATGACTAATGTTATTGATGGGAAAAAGTTGGACGATGATGATGCAGATCTATTAAAAATAAACTACCACTACCAACTACGTACCTTTAGGGCATAAAATGTTCCATGCCACTTGTGCCGCACAAGTTGAACAATACCTCCACTTCCCTTTCCAATAACTTTAATGACCTCAAGGTCTTCCCTCGAGAACTCCAGGTCTTCAGAATCTGGTGGCTGCACATTGTCATGTACAACTTACTCAAAACAAAAATAAAAAATTCATACAAGTACAGAAAGTGGATGAGTATGAAACAGATAACTATTGTTGTAATATAACATTAACAAAACTCTACAGTAAAATAAACAGATAATATTTGACTGTTTATAGAGAACCACAGTATGCTTCTTTGCTGCTTTCCTATATATGGTGCCTGTAGACACCAACTATTTTTGGTTCAAAGTTAGCAACAGTTCAAAAGTAGCATATACAATAACCACATAAGACTATTATAATCTTAACTTCTATCTTGTGCTTATTCTTTGATAAATTCCCGAAGTGATTTATGCAGCCAAATTACATATTACCCTGTACTTGGACCCTGCTAGTATCGTGGTTTTTATACTTAAAAAATTTATATTGGGATCTCTATAGTTCTAACAAATGATATGGCCCATCGGCATTATTGGATACGGCTGAAATAAATTCAGACCCGCCCACTTCTCCAAAATTTATATTGGGATCTCTATAGTTCTTACACTTCAGGGTTCTAAAAGTGAAATAAATAACCTCATTTGCACTAATATCGTCTGTTGCATTGATAGAAAACATAACACGTGATATCACATGCTAGATCAATACGAAAGTGATGGACAAAAAAGATAATTTCAACATCCCTTCCGTTTCCAGCACGTTAGATGTTGAAATTATATTTTTGTCGATAAAATCACGAAAAGGATATTGAAATTATTTTTTTGTCCATCACTTTCGCACTGATTTAGCATGTGGTGTCATGTGTTGTATTTTCCATCAATGCAGCTGACGGCGTTAGGACAAATGGGATTATTCATTTTATTTTCAAAACTATAAGGATCCCAATATAATTTTTTTAAGTACAAGGACCGCTATGCTAATAAGGTCCGAGTACAACGGTCGTCTATAATTAGCCTGATTTATGCCCTATCTGATCTTATTAATAGTCCAAGAAATTTCTAAAGACAGCATTCTTCCTGTTTCCTAGTTTTAAAAAAAAAATTAAGTAATAACTAAAACCACACTTTTTTTTCTCTTGGAATCTTTTATGAATTCATACAGAAACCATATTTCTTCTCCAGAAGAGATGCATCCAGATGTATCTTGCACAAGCTCAACTTGTATAAGCAACGAAAACAACCTAGAATTCAAGCTTACCCGACTAGATTGAGTTTCTTCGGAGATCAACCGGAGCCCTCTCTGATTCAGCCGCAGATCGCCATCTGTGAAGGTGCCACTCGCGGTCCTGCAATTCCCCAAAACCCCCACTTCTCTCACATTCAACCAACAAACACAATATAGAAATGGCGGAACCTCACAATTAAAACAATCAGCAAATCCCCACAAAAAAAAAAGAAGAAGAAGAAGAAGAAGAAGAATCCTAGCAGTCGAATCACGAATCACCACCGAGAAACCACTCAAAAATAGTGAGAAACACCACGTCATAATCTCCAACAATTGAAACAATAGAAATAGCAGAACAAAGATCTTACAGGAACTTGTCGACCGGGGCTTCCTGCACCGTAACGTCGAGCTTGAGCTGCCTCAATTGCTTCTTGCCCTTCATGATCTAGGGTTCTCGACTCCGAAGCTACTAGGGTTTCTTGGGGTCTGATCTCTCAAGCCACCACAAAACGGGAGGAGGGAGGCGGGCGGAGCGAATGGATGAGAAAAGTGATCGAAGAGGCAACCTATAAAAATCGCTGCGAAGAAAAGGCGAAAAGTAGCAGCGGAAGCAGCAGCGACTTCCCTATTTTGTTTCGTCGATTTAATATTTGTTTGGGGATTGCTAAAGGCGACCGCGGCTGACTGACCAGATAATTATTAAAATGCATTCAAAACCACGGAAACCGCCAACAAAACGGTAAAATAATTACTAATAACAATAATTAGCAATCCTTTTCGCGAGAGTTCTACTGCACGTTGCGAGTGGTGCCACGACCGCGGAAGAAGAGAGAGAGAGAAACGATCCAAGGAGACTTTTCCTGGAGTGAGATTGGATCATATGTGGCCCCGCAAAGGGTCAGTCGTCCTCGGCCATTCATAAGACGGTGACGGGAAACGGGTAAAAACAGCGACAAATGATATGCCGATGGGCCGAACAACCCAACACAGGGAAGTCGCTGATCTGCCCCTGGCCCCGCGACCGACGGCAACGTTTCCTCTTCTTCGTTGATCTGCCCCGGCGATTGCCCTTCCTCTTTGTTGCTGCCCGGCAAGAGCGATTCCTTTTCCTCGCTGATCTACCCGGTGGCTCCTCTCCCTATTCGCTCGGACGACAAGTCGCACGATCGCTCTCCTCTCCCTGTCGCAGAACGTCAGCACAGATCTGCAATATTCTTCCTTCCAGATCTGTGCATCATCGCTACCATCACCGATCTGCAAGTTCTCCCCAGCGACTCATCACTGCCACTCCCCTCACTGCCATCGTGACAAGAAAAGCTTTCTTCATATCTGTGAGTTCCAGATCTGTGCATCACCGAATCTTCTTCCTGCCAAGATCAACAGTGCCTCCCTCACCGCTTTCCTGTTGCCTTACAACCGCTCCTAGCCCTCCGGCACCCTCCTCTTCTTCCAACGGCGGTGCTAAACTTGCCGCCGACGTCTTCCAGCGAAACCCAGGATCAACTCCGGAATTCCTGACGGCCCATCGGCATACCGTACGTTGACTTCAGTGGACTGGGCCGGGGCCGGTAAATGCACGTGTGAGGGTGGGATGAGTCAGCAAGGGCAGGTGGCCATCTAGGAAATGGGTATTTTGTTGAAAACTTCGACACTGCCCTTCTTATGAGTAATAGATTAGTCCTAATAGTTATGTGTATTACTAAGTTGTGTTATTTTCGTCAATTGGAACCTAAGTCAATCTTTCATTGGTTCTTTTATTGTTCCTTCGCGTGTTTCACAGTAGAGCAGAAACTTGGTATGCATTTTATATATTTTTCTACTTAACATGAGGGCGAATAGATTAACGAGGGCATCTAGACGGGGAAGATTCTGATTTGCTTTTTGAAACTATCATTATCACTGCTCTATAATGGTCGTGGAGGATTAGAAATGAACTTATTCGTAAGTATAAATTTACTCCCATGAATGATATATTTTATGAATAGTTGTATTGGTCTTGACTTATGGCATGATCAATCCCTTAGATGATACTGAGCATGGGCAAATCCAAAGGCCAGTGTCTTGGAATAGGGCTCAATTGGGATAAATAAAACATAATTATGATAGTCTTGTTATGGATAATGATAATATAAGTGTATGATTGATTTTAAGAAATAATACTAATGCAGGTTTGTTGAAAAGAGGGGTATCCTTTGCTGTGAGATGATAGTTGTCAAAGATAATTTATAGATCGGATATATAATTTGTAGATCACTGTTTAGGACAGTGATTCTTATGGAGTTTATGGAGTTGGATTCGGAGATATTAGTGCATATTCTATGCAAGATTATTCTTACTTCTTGGGCAATACGAAACTTAGTTGGAGTATATATATATATATATATATATATATATATATATTAGGGAGCGAGACTGTTAATCGGTTAATTACATATGTTGATCATTTTATTTTAGAGGGGAGTGGTTCTCTCGATTGGTTATTTTTTATATTCTTATATACATAGCTCTTCTCGTAATTTTATAGTTTAACTAATCTTATTTTTTCAAAAAAAAAATATAAATATATATTTTAAATTATTATATAACATATCAAATGATTTTTAGTATATTTTGATTTTATTTGACTCATTTATATTATTTTTATGTAGATTTTATAATATTTTATTTGGTAATCAAAATATTATAATAGGTCAAGAATATTGTAACAAATTATTTGAGTGATAATTAAAATATTTTTTAAATTAAAGATACTGTTTGAAAAAATAAAATAAAAATATTAAAAAATACTCAAAAAATATATATTTTTATAAAAAAATCATCAATATTTTTCTAGAAAAATCGCCTTACCAGACCGCACATGCGAAATCACGAGGTATCATTTCTGCAATCAACAACCGTCTAACCCATAGCAAGCAGCACATATGACACATTGTTTATGTGTAGGACCGCACATGTGAAACCACCATGGACCATTTCTGCAATCATCAACCGTCGATCTGGTAATTCACAGATCAGCACCGTCTGATTTTATGGATTATTCGGTAAATCTAATTAAAGCCGTGGGCGAAAGGTACGCTTCGCGTGAAGAAATTGCGGCATTATTAAAGCCGGACTTGAAGGGCAGGTCTTCAATCGGGTTGAATGGGTGGTGGGGCTGGCACTTGAGATCCGCACTTCCACCCCCTTATTTATCTCCCTTGCCACCCCCAAACCAAATCTAAAGCGCGGGCGAGGCAAGGAGCGAACGCAAGCGGAAGAATAAGGAGAGTGAGTGAGCGAGAGAGACGAGATGTCGTGGCAAACGTACGTCGATGAACACCTGATGTGCGAGATTGAGGGCCACCACCTCACAGCGGCAGCGATCGTCGGCCAGGACGGCAGCGTCTGGGCGCAGAGCGCGTCCTTCCCTCAGGTTTATATCCATCCCGATCGGATTATAGAGGCATTTGATGATTTGATGAGCTGGGTAGGTTTGCGGACCAGATCGGTGTATGCGTGTGTGCAGGATCTTGCATGGATTTAGTTGTTGATGAATTGGCATCCGATGGTTTTGATATTCTGAAGGTGATTTTGATCAGATGTACTGTTCTTTGACTTGATCTCATTGGATCCGAATATTATGGAGGAATTCGAGAATGCAGTAATAGTAATACTCTTTATATTGGGATGCCTATGAAGTGTTGGGTTGTTCACGAATTCTGAGAATACGATGTGAAGTATATGCACTTGAACTGTTGCTTATCACTTGATTCTAGTATTCAGTTTTTGCGTCTCTCTCTGAAATATTTGATGATCTTATCCGTTGAACATGCTTGCCTCAACTAGTGCAGCATGCCGACGACTTGTTGGAATGAAGTAAGCTTTATAATGCACAATATGATCCATACATTTGTGTATGATTAGGTACAGTGAAACCTAACATGTCGTGAGATTAGTACTGTTAAAAAGTTAATTTGGATGGGAGTTTCTCCCAGACTCCCAAGTTACTCGCCATAGATTTCTTCAAAGTTTTGAATGACAATATTTTTAAGGAATATCATCTTTCATGATTATGAAAAGTCTGATTTTTTTTTAATATCTGAAGTTTTTCTATATGTGAGGTCTTTATTGATTTTATTGGTTCTGCATACAATGCTGTCAGTCTAATCTAGTTTCATCTTGATACTTATGATCCCAATTAATGAATGTAATATTGTTCTAACTTATTACTCGATGGTAATGCATTTGTAAACTATTAGTTGCTTAATTGAGATAGTTTGTGATGGTAAAAAGGTTAACATCCATGCTTATGTATTATATAGCAATGCTATTTTCTACTATTTTATTAGTGATGCCTTTTCTTATTTTTTTCATTTGGTTCTCCATCCACAGCTAACGTTTATGCACAACATTCCATCTTTGCCTGGTAGCATGCATGTTATCGCTTGAAATGTTCTCCTTTCCACAGTCTTTCTTCCATTCTCTAAAGTGATGTTTCTACGTTTTTTTTTGGCATTTTTCAGGTTAAGCCTGAGGAGATGACCAATATAATAAATGATTTCAATGAACCTGGAACGCTTGCCCCCATTGGCTTATTTCTTGGATCAACGAAGTACATGGTCATTCAGGGAGAACCTGGAGCTGTTATCCGTGGAAAGAAGGTTATTTCATTGTTCTTTCTCAATATGTTATTATATTATAGTTTGTCTTAAAATGTTCCTAGCTTCTTCTTAGGACATGGATGATGATATTTACTAAAAATTTATTATATACAGTGGACTCTTTGTCTGAACTGAATTTGTGTATGCCCTTTGGTGGTTTATATGTCAAACGTAGATAGTCTTCTTCATATTGACAAGTGCTTCGATTAATTAAAAAGATGAGATGCCAATTTCTACAAGTAAAACAGATCACTCATGTTATAGTTTATGCATGAGGTTTTTTGGGCATTGTCAACATGAAGCCTTATGGACTTTTGTATGGTTGGCAGTGGCAATAATATCTTAAGATGGCCAAGTTTCGGTTTTCTTTACTTTAGTTGCTTTCTCTGATGGCTCACGTCCTCATTGTTGAGCATTAAAGAAGTCTTGGATTGAGAAATCTGTGTTTGTGCGCTTTTCACCAGCCATACGCCTGTGTCTATTACTTGAATTTTGATTATTGATTAGAAAGAGATCAAATTGTAAAGATATTGCATACAGAACTGAGCAGTTAAAAGTTTCTAAAAAAGAATTGCTCGTTCTTACTTTTACTTACCAAAAAAAAAAAAGAATTGCTTGTTCTTCCATATGCAAAACACTGGGAGTAGAAAAAGTTTTTAGTCATTGAATTAGTATTGTCGGGCTTGCTTTGTTTTTGCAAGGTAAGAAAAATCTTTGTGGATGCATTTTGTAGATATCAATTCTTGTTTCCTAGGACTCCTCAATCTCAAAAGATTGCAGAGCTTGCTTATCTGCCGTTCTCATTGGCAACATTGTTTATGCTGTTGTCATAGTTTATCGCTTAACAGAGGCTTAGTTCTACTTTGTAGTTTTTACCTTTGCCATCGTCTGTTGTTGTTTTAACAAGCTCTCAGGTTCATATTTCTTACATTGAGGTTCTAATTTCTAAAGCAATTTTGTTCCCCATGGTAGGGATCTGGAGGCATCACAGTGAAGAAGACTAACCAAGCATTGATCTTTGGCATCTATGATGAGCCAATGACTCCAGGGCAGTGCAACATGGTTGTGGAGAGGTTGGGTGATTACCTCATTGATCAAGGCCTGTAGTCCATCGATCTGCCCTCATTTTTCCTTACAAATGGAAATGTAAAATTTTCTTTATTTCAACTGATCTGGGAGTGACCATTGGGCAATAATTTGGTGAACAGAAAGAAATATCATAGTCTTCTCCATAGTTGTCGATTTTTCTATCCCCTTCTTTTCCCTTCTGTTTTAAATTAGCTCTATCAATGAAAAGGGTTCTGTCAATGTTTCCTCTCTTTGATAGTCTCAACCTTGGGTTTCTCTTTTTGGGATAAACACCATCGGAGTGGAAGCTTCTCCTCCTCCTAAAGATCCTCATATATTTTGTCGATGCTTCTTGACATATTACTCTAAAAAAGATAAATTCCTCGATGATAGACCTAATCTTTTCTCTAGTGATATTGTATTTTCTCTATTTATGGGGAATATACTATCAACTAATTATCATCCAATATATAACCATCATATGGAGTTCACCTTTCACTCGTTTGCTCGTGTAAATAAGATTTTAAAGCAGATCCAAGACAGGCATTTTGGGGTTATCTAACCTTTGTTGCTATATAGACAAAAGGTCAAGAGAGATCGTTAGGGACGATTAGAGATTATCTCATTTAGAATATTTCATGAAATATTCTATCCCTTTATGACTAGATATAAAAACTCATCTTTAATATGGTGAGAGAGGGTTTACTTCTTTTCACTACTCATATTCACACTCTTAAACTTTAGGTTACTAACTTACGTTAGAGGAATTATGTCAAAAAATTTATTTTAACCATAATCTTCGTATATATGACATCTCAAGAGCTCAATATTTTCATCTTAAAATGTATCTTGAATAACCCTATGTGTATGAGTTTAGATTATGATGGACTAATTAAGATATTAATGATATATTTTTATAATATTTTTGATATCAAAGGAAGAGTTTGATGTTGCAGAAACGCTCACCAACCAACTCTTTCAATAAGATATTCCTTTAATATTTTTAATTTGATTATACCAAAACAAATTCTTCAAAAATATCTATGAATAGAAATTTCGGAGAGCGGAGGAAACATTGATCCTCCATTTTGGGTTAGAAGGTTTCTCGGAAGACCACCACAATAGGCTACAACGAAGCTTTAACTATCAAGAAAGGATTACTAATGGAATCTAAAAAGGGGCACCACAACATCCTACTTGTCGTCATTGTACGGAACCAACGTCTCAAACTAAAGCGTTATCATTATGCTTCTCTGGACAACACATGATCGAGACCTCAGTAATCACCCGAGTAGATCGCCTCAAGCAATCTGTTGCTCTAAGCAAGGCCTGGCCCCGCGACCGACGGCAACGTTTCCTCTTCTTCGTTGATCTGCCCCGGCGATTGCCCTTCCTCTTTGTTGCTGCCCGGCAA
The DNA here is from genome assembly GCF_036884655.1 of Musa acuminata AAA Group. Taxonomy (NCBI): domain Eukaryota; kingdom Viridiplantae; phylum Streptophyta; class Magnoliopsida; order Zingiberales; family Musaceae; genus Musa; species Musa acuminata. The sequence continues at coordinate 102,269 of NC_088346.1, read as the reverse complement.
GAGCGATTCCTTTTCCTCGCTGATCTACCCGGTGGCTCCTCTCCCTATTCGCTCGGACGACAAGTCGCACGATCGCTCTCCTCTCCCTGTCGCAGAACGTCAGCACAGATCTGCAATATTCTTCCTTCCAGATCTGTGCATCATCGCTACCATCACCGATCTGCAAGTTCTCCCCAGCGACTCATCACTGTCACTCCCCTCACTGCCATCGTGACAAGAAAAGCTTTCTTCAGATCTGTGAGTTCCAGATCTGTGCATCACCGAATCTTCTTCCTGCCAAGATCAACAGTGCCTCCCTCACCGCTTTCCTGTTGCCTTACAACCGCTCCTAGCCCTCCGGCACCCTCCTCTTCTTCCAACGGCGGTGCTAAACTTGCCGCCGACGTCTTCCAGCGAAACCCAGGATCAACTCCGGAATTCCTGACGGCCGCTACTCTTACTGCCGCCCCCTTCTCCCGTACTCTCGCTGCTAAACTACTGTTCGCTTCGCAGCCGTATCCAAATTCATCGCCTCCAGTCGAAATTGTTTTTATTTAATTAGATAATATATTATAAATCTAATTAGATCCTAGTTACTAAGAAAGATAATTAAATATTCAAATGACGCCTACGTTCGGGTTGATGGTTTCCAGTAGTGGCTCCTACCATGGACCCGCCCACTTCTCCAATAATCAACCGGGTTCGGCCTGCGTGGAAATAAAGGCAGTATAAGTATAATTTACTCAAGAAGCACAGCGGAAGGTTAAGCCTGGCATTTGTGAACTTGAAACCGTGCGATGGCGGTTTCTCAGAAGTGGGTCCCACTTGAACTCGTCCTCAATCTCCAATGGTGAACTGGGTAGTTTGTGTGTCGTTAATTGCTTAGTATTGGTAGCATTTGCTCAAGAAATATAGTGAGTAGATGGTTAAGCTGGGCATCGGCGACGAAGATTTAAATCGCCGCTGCTTTGTCTTGTTTTATGCTATTTTTGAACCTAGAAGCCGTTGGGGAAATCTTCTAGCATCGTCTTTTCTTTCTTCTCCTCCCCTCCACCAAATAAACGATCGCGCTTCTTCTCCTTTGATCCGAACTCGTACTAGAAGGGGGGAAGAGGACAGAAATGCTGAAGAGCCGCCGAGGGAAATCGGCGGCGAGGAAGCCGCTCGGAGACATATCCAACGGCCGCAACCCCCTCCGGTCGCACAAGAAGGGCAACCCCAAGGACGGGAACGAAGGCGCCTTCGATCGCCTCCTCCTCGTGCGATCCGACCTCTCCGATCTCATCGGCCAGGTATGTTGATTGGAAACCCTAGGCGTGCGTCCTCTACGCAAACAAATAAGAAGCTCTAGTTGTTGTTTCTGTTGGTACTCCATGTTTGTGGAGATGCCATATTCTTGGTGGCGTCTATGGGTGAAGTTTTGTATGCTTTTCTTTCGTTTTCGAGAAATCTTAGTTACGAACAATGCTTTTCATATTGAAGATAAGAATCATAGCATGTTCGAACATGTCAAGTTATCTGAATGGTATCGAAAGTAGATAAGAATTTAAGTTGGATGGATGAAGAATATAAAATCACAAAATAAAATGACATAAATTGGTCTTTCTAAATAACTGTGAACCAGGTGTGACACAATTAAGAAATAATCACCTCAGATAATTGTTCCCTTGTTGTTATTTACCGATGCAGAATACCGTGAATCTTAATTTGACAGATAGAAGATGCATACAGATGTATTGCTGCATGTGACAAAGATGAAAGTAGCATGACGATCACCAATAACCTTTATTGAAGTACATTTTTAAAAAATAAAAAAAGATTACTCTGTCCTCATACTTCTCGAGCAACAAATGAGTAGCCTTTCCCATTTTTTGCAAGAAAGTGACAGAGTGAATCTAAATCTATCAATAGTGTTTTTCAACCCTCCAAATGTCTCGCTTATTGGGAGAATTACCAAGAATGCTTATGTAGAATAAATATAATTGTTAGATTATTGTTGCAATATAAGAGTATTAATTTTAACTTATTAATATTTAACTCCAAAAGCCACTTAATCATCATTTAGTAATTCTTATGTGTTGTTAGCCATATATGTTGGAGGCTTGTGTATGATGGATCACTTGCTCTAGAAGTCATATATTTATGGGGGTTTAAGAGTTTGGCACTTGGGCCCCTATAATGAATTTTTTGACATATCCCTGCTTGCGCACCGATCCGTTTTTAGGGGCTAGCCCAAGATCTAATCCCCTCAGCCAAGTGTTAGTGTTGACAGAATGGTGCAAGCTGGCATGTTACTTGCATGACACTGAGCTACAAAAATTCAGGTGACCACCACTTTCGTGACACTAAGTGACAAAGATCAGGGAAATAAGCTGAAATAAAATCCATGTGGCACTGGTTTCTGGTTTCAATGAAAATCTCCTGATCTGATCCATAATTCCAACACATGGTTGATCTGGATCAATCCTGATCTTAAATGTTACAACCAATTAAGCATATAACATGCGCTTGAAGCACATAATGATTAAGCAAAAAACATGCACTAGAAGCACAATCATGTGAAGTGTTTCTTGTGCTAAAATTACTAATTAGTAATTTTTTGTGCTTGAATCACAATTAAGAAATTTATTTTGTGTGTCTGAACTCTAGTGCAATGGTAGACGGTGTTTGTTAGTAGGTTTGCTTAGTTCTGAATGCTACCTTATTCTGTATCACTGTATTTGAATGTAGAAACACTTTAGAGGTGATAAAAAAGTGTCAGATATATAAGTGCAAACTGTCTTTCAATCTGGGGAGTGCATGTGTTTTTCTGTTTGATCTTTTTGTCATTTGAATAGGCTGATTCCTTTATGCTCTGGGTTTCAATTTTTTTTTAAGGCAACACTAAAGTTGTCTTTTCTAAGAAAATTATTATGTGATATGTGACTTTTTGTAGTTCTTTTGCAGATCGATGAATTAGTTGCTCAAGCCATCAAGAAGAGAACAATAAGCAAGAAAGTAAACCAAGATCTTGATTCCTTCATGAAATTCTTATCTGAAATGCATTTGTCTTTGAAGGTTTGAACTACCTTAGGTTATTAACTTGTCTAGAAAATATTTTTGATCTTGAGTTTAATACCTTGTCTCATTGGTTATTACTGAGAATTTCTATATTTGACATCGTTGGCCTAAATAATTAGTTTATGTTATAGGATTAGAAAAAAAGAAGAGCCTTTTCTTCATATTGTAGTACATTGTTTCTTTTGTCTTATGCAGCCATGGTTCTCAAGACTACAACAATCACTTGACACAGCATCAACAACTCCTGAAAAACAGTTAAGTGAATCATCAGCTATTAATTTTGTTTCTGGTGCTATCGGAGACAGAGATACTGTTGCAAGCAACAGAAATGAACCTGAGCTCGAACTGATGGTTTCGCCTTCACCTCTAGTCTCCTGGCGTGCTGGCACCTGTACTGTTGATTGTGGAAGACAACTATTTCTGCTAACTCCATTACCCAAAAACAAAGCAATTCTATCTGAACACCCAGGAGCATCCAAATCTGTGATAGGATTATTCACGGATAAAGAGCAATCCATCTGTCATCAGTTACCTCCATCATCACGTAGTCCTAATACTGCTTCTGGTGATCTAGTTGGAAAAGCAGAAGAAAAACAGGCATCAACTAATGTCTCAACGACTTTTTCATTTGAGAAAATTAGTGGAACATTGGAAAGTGGATATCTTTCTCCTTTGAGTTTTTCAAATCGCAAGAACAAGAAAAACAATATGCACCTTTTAACTCCTTGCTTACCAAAGAACTCTGGTTTGCTTGATCCAATCTTTGAGCCTTGTCAGCAGGATGGTGGAGAGATTTCCGAGATAGCTGAGGACAACAATGATGCTAAAGTCTGTATTTTACCTACTGATGAAGTTTCCGATTGTTTGTCTACCAAGTATCAAGAGCTATTTGGCTTGCAGCCTGCTTCTAGATTTGTGAGCCGAAGGAAGGAAGTTGATGAAACTCTTAGTTGGTTCTTATCCCCCCCAAAGACTTGTATTCTGCTGGAACCATCTGATGAAAAGCCACTTCCAACACCCGCTAACAATAGGCTCTCATTTGCCACTCCTATCTGGAAGGATTTGGAGAGCATCCAAAAAGTTAAGCCTGCAGGAGAAGCCACACTCAAGAGAGAGCTTTGGACTAGATTCGAGGCTGTGTCCTCGAGTCAGCTACATTTTGATGTCTCTGTCTTCCGGAGGACAGTAAGGAAAGGGTTTCTCGACATGCTTGAGGAGGTTTCTGGTAAAACCACTGATTCAAATTCCATAGCTAGATAGCAGTGGGTCAGAGCTAGCTGGTATAATGTGCTTTCCTGTTGGTTCTTGAGGATTTTTGCCGATTTTGATTTTGCTCTGCATCCCATTAAATTAGATTACCAGAGAACTGTCTGGTTGCATTGTCAGATGGAATTGTCAATGTCGGATACAACTGATCAGAAGTCGGGACATGCTTCTCATGTTATTGTATTCAGAAATTTATGTTAGAATTAGCTGCTGGCTGGTTGATATTCTCTTGCTACAAGCCCCTGAAGGCATGATCGTATCCGATTGTACTCTTTTCTAGTATAGAAGGTGGAACTCGTTGTTGGATTCTGTTGTTGAGTTAATGCAGAGATACTGGCGATTCATATGCAAGGGATCTAGAACCAATGTTACGCTCGGGGTTCACATTTTTCTCAGGTGTTATATGCATCACTTCTTTTCTTTCAGTTTCTCTCCATAGGTATCCTTGCGGAAGTAGGTTCTGTTACATTTGTATTACTGATGAGAGAGAGAGAGAGAGGGTTTTGGCAAAGGCTCTTCCGTTCGTTTCAGGTAGCTTTTTCTGGTGATTACTGGTTGCAGCAAAAGCAAAAGCAAGGGTTGGAAATTGGAGGGAAAGACATGCGGCTTAAAGGTGGTGCGCCAGGTATTTATATTTTCTCCTAACTGGTGATTGTCTGCAGCTCCAGATTATTATTAATATTTTTCTCATCAAGGATATTATCGCGTCTGGCCACCGTACTTACAAAGTAGTGATGGGGTTGGGACATTCCGATCGCGAACTCTCCTTGGAATCTTCGACGACTTACATTATGAAAACACCATTATGAAGGTCAAGCTTCTTCTGAAAAGGATGATGTTACTTACATAGGCACAAGCATTACGCCCTTACAACCGCAAGGCAGCACGTGCGACCCAATGGGTATCCGGTTCGAGACCCGGGTAAGGGAACGGGTAACGAACTGAATTGTTGTATTTATTTCAAAGCGTTTCCTGCCAAGGGAAACGCGTCTAATTGCGGATCGGTGTGCCCTTGCATTCCACGTAAACAAATTAATATCAGCATTTTCTTCACTCGAGCAAAAAGGTTCCATTCCACGGAAACAAATTAATGTCGGCCATACACTGAAAATACAGATTTATCATGACATCCAAAGTCACATTCTTTCACTAAAAATACAGACTGTTTCTAAATAAATACAAAACTACGTATATGAAACCCTTTAAAGACTCGTTTCTCAGGTATTGATGGTTTTCAAAATATCTTAGACTGGAGGATGAAGATCAACTAGGAACCCTTAATTGATTTTGAAACTGTAGCAAAAGCAAATTAAATCACAGATAAGTTGACATAGCACATATTTTGTGTCTTCTACCAACACTAGTTTTGATCATGTGGCATCATCTAGGGAAACCCTGCTGTCACAAACAAGACAGACCCGTCAGTGAGACGATAATAAAATAACTATAAGAAATTAGGGTCGGGTCTATAAGAAATTATGGTAGTGACACGATAGTCATGCACTCTTTTCTGCATTTATGGGTTGCTTAACTTGAACGCACCTGAACCGTGTCACTACCATAAGTTTGGAAAAACATATAAACGCAATTCAACACTGCTTTGGCATATAAAAAGCAAAGAACATGTATTATCATTCAACAAGTTTACAAAACTTTTCTTTTACAAGAACTTGCAGATATAACAATAAGCAATACCATATTTATAGTATCTACTGCATCTACTCGAATGACCAACAATAACATGGTCCAAGTACATGCCATCATAGTATAATGTAAACATCAGGACACGCAATGTGTTATACAGAACAAGTTAGAACCCATTACATACCAATGTCCAGAACCTAAAGGAACTGCAACTTGTACACAAAGATTCAAGAAACTGACGAACCAAATAAAAAAATTGCACTAAACATTGATGGTTGTAGAGTTATTGGTCACACAATAGAATAAAAATTGCTTGAATTTATTATGATTCTATACACAGTTAGACCTTAGTAGTTAAAAAATTCTAAAAACGACAAAAGGGAACATAAGCTCTAAAAATTATTTTGTATTTACTTTTATAATTACATGATTTATTTATTATATATCCAGCTGATATAAATTTTCTGTAAGATTATATACAAATATTTATTTATTTATTTTATTTATTTACTTATTAATTTAAATAAAAATATTATTTTATTTTTAAATAAATATTACATATATTAAAAATATAAATTTATCATATTATATTCAATAAAATTTTTAAATAAATGTGTGCTAGCCATCACCAAGAGTAGAGACGAAAGGTGCTGTAGCATAGGTCAAGAACATCATGGCTCCAAAAACAAATCAAGATGATATGGCAGTAAGTAGTGTTTAATAATTCCAACATAAGACAAGTTCATGAAACTGTGCGTCCATAACACAGAGATGCAACAAAGATTTTTTGCCTGCTTCTCCTTTAAGTAAATAATTCATTAGCAAAGAAACTAATGGAAATGATCTCAAGACATGATTGGATGGCTCGCACCTTGATATCCAAAAATGGAAAAGCAGATGTTCTGAGTACCTCTTGTGTTTTGTTGTCTGGTTTCCTACCAGGTACACAAAGTATAAAAGCAGCTTGGTCAGATGTTGCGGCAGTTGCTGTTGTACGTTAACCATCTCCCCAATCTCTGATGAAGGCCTTCGTTAGGGTAAAGGAAGTCAAGTTCAACAACCTGAAAACAGAGAAGAATTTAAATGATTTTTTAATCCAAAAAATCCAGTTGAAGTCCGTTACAACTAATTACAACTACAGTTACACAATCCATCAAGCATAAAAGACCACTCTCCTCTCCTTATCTTTCCCAATCCTTCAAGCATAAAATACCACCCTCATCTCCTTATTTTTAACATTTTCACTCTTTTTTCTCCTCTAGATATGAAACGTAAAAGAAAATGACCTGATCTGAGAAGCCTGCATTACGAGACATGACAACTGCCCATCTATTTCCAGCTATCGCAATAGAAGTGACGTAAGACCCCTCAGACCACTTTTTCTTGATCCACCTAAACGGAAAGAACTCACTAACTTGGCAAGATTGTTGTGAATACTGCATACATATAATAAAATCAGCAAAGAGATAAAGCCAATAACATAATACTGCATACCTTTGGACATTACCACCAAAGAGCAACCATTGTCTGCACCTGCTAGTGCACTAATATAATACTTTTCCTCCCATTGTTCATTTATCCAATCCTTGAAAAAGAATAGAGGTGTCAATGTTTTAGAAACTATTGATTTCACTGTTGAAGTGTGAGGAAAAATATGTAGTGAGCATCTACGTACTCACATCAGGAAGAAATTGTTCAGATAGTTCATAGACTTGAGAAGTGAAACCAGTGCCAGAATCCATAACAATGGCCCATCGATTTAAACATGATGCTACACAACTGACGAACAAACCATCTTGCTTTCCAATCATGATATATTGTGCAATCATCATATCAGCAACACTGTAGTGGTACCTAATACATATTAATCGATATAAGAAATTCTTCTTATCTGACAATCTGACAAAAGCAAATATGCATTCCGGAGAACCTTTGGTTCATAGGTCGCCATGCATTATAAACACTAATCTATTGTGTGGCAGGCATTCCCAACCTAAGCTTCTTTTTGGATTGTTTATCATCCTCTTCTTCCATCGTTAGATGGCCTCTCTTTTGAGCCACCTGATGCATAAGCTTCATAACATGCAAACAAACTAAGATTAGCATAACAATAGCAAGAATAACTGCATTGATCAAATAATGCAAACAGATGAGATTGGCATACCTTTTCAACTCCATCAGTGTTAATTGGCCCGATATCTAAGACTAATGCCATCAAAAAGAGAGATGCATTTTGCATAGTTACATTCTTCATCAAACTTCAAGTTGACCACATACTCGAGAAATTGTTTGAAAGCTTGTGGGCAGAGGAAACAAAGGTCCTCTGGAGATGTAGTCATCTTCTTGCAGAAAAGGTAACGCTTGTTTTGTTCCTATCAGGACCACAAACAAGGAGTGAGAGAAGAAAAATGAAACTACCACAGGAGCGGTTAAGAGGTACAAGTGACTGTACATGATCCCCTTGCCAAGGTAGACGACCACGGAGAAGAAACATTAGTGTATAAGCAAGGGATTCTAAATCATCACTCCGGCTTGCTGTCCTCCCAAGGTGAGCATGAACACTAGCATAGCGCACTGTCCCTCTGCAATAACAGAAACATAATAGCTTCACTTTAGAATAAAACACATCAAACATATAATTTGTGTCCCTCTGCAATAACAGAAACATAATAGCTTCACTTTAGAATAAAACACATCAAACATATAATTTGTGATTTATAAGTTTTTTATTAATTTTTGCTGAGAAGGGATGAGCAACCAATTACCTGAAAACATCTGGCCGTTGATCATACTGAACAAGCAGACTTGTTGAGCTATCCTTCCATTTAGTGGCTGTACAGAAGCTAAGAATTTAATAAATGATCCTATTGTGATAAAGTTGCTGAAATACAATGTAAATCATCTACTCCCAAGCTAAAGTAGAGGTCAAATGCAAGTCTTTAAAATACCTAAACCAAGACCAACAAGAAAGATTTTTTTTTATTCGTAAGTCCCAGGAGGCCCAAGACAGAAATTTTCAGGTTTTCCATCCCCATGCACAAAACTGACATTTAAAATAGCATTGATCATCAAAAGTACAAAAGAAATGGTGACTGGAAAAAGGTTGACAATGCACAAAGATCATATTGACTATAAGACTACCAATTCTCAACAGATAAAAGAACAACTAAATTCAATAAGCAACCAACAAATTTCTACCCTTTCGAATGTATATTCTCAAGTATGGATATTGCTTCCATGGCAATATGTGCAACAATTTCTATGGACATTGAGCATCAATTGTGAGATAAAAGTTGTCATGCTACAAAGTTCCAATACATTATCCCATGGAACATAATTTAATTCATAGCATACGTGCACGAGTTCTTACTTCATGCATCCCACAGATTTGGTCCCAGCATATCCATAATCTGCAAAATTTTATGTCATGTAATTATGAAAACATCCAAATTTACAAGAACTTTTAAAAAAGAATAGCATAAAAAACTCTCGAGTACCATAATATAATAGTCCACAAAGAAACCCTTGTAATGGACTCATGGCACCCCATGAATATCACCAAGCATGCTACAGACAGAAACTCATAAAATTAAAAAAATAAAGTGATTTCCTCTGAAAAAATCAACATCATTGAGATTTACTCATAAACCTGCCATTCATAAGGTGGACCATATTTGCATCCTTTGCTGCCCCGGCGCTCAAACTTAATCCAAGTTACAGATACAAACTGCAGAAGAAACAAGATATTTTTAAAAAAATATCTTTAAAAAAATTCCTGCAAAATAACTCCTGTAATCATATTTAACAAATGTCTCTTTTGCAACAAAATACTTTATCACATGATGCTACTGACTTCAAGTGAAATGTAATGGACAACTTACTCTTAAACTGTTACATCAAAGGATAACATTAAAATTATTAGATAATATGTAATGAATTCATAAAAAAATAAAGTATCGCTCGGTGAGGCTCCCGTCAACAGAGGATCGAATAATGATCAACATTTGATTGGAACAAACTGTAACTAAAGAAACACTTGGCGTTATTTGATTGGAACAAACTGTAAGCTGCTGGATGTTGGTGTACCTAGGCGTAATTGATCTATTATGCTAGTATACCTGATTTGGATTATATTTTTTGCCCATGAAACACAGGAATCTATTGTCTATAAAAAGTCTACTCATTTGTCAAGTAATCTTCATAACATAGTTGAAGTGAAGCTTAAAACTGCATTACATATGTAACTCATTTTCAGTCATTTTCTCCAGGCTTCAACATGATGGTTTCCCTTGGACAGCTCACAAGTTAGGACACATTTGTCAAAACATGTGAGTTATCCAACAATTAGGTAGAACCAGAAAATGCACTCAACATGTATTTAGCAACTCAATAGCCTTGTCAACAAGTAAGGACTTCATTATTATTCATGCTAAGGTTATTTCATCATTTTCAACTATGTTGCTTGTCACTTTTGAAGATTGGATTTCTTGTGCATGAACTAAGAAATATACATTACAGCAATAAAAAATGTGTTCCACAGATTAAGGGAGAAAATAAAAAAAAGAATATGAATGCGCTCTCGACACCTAGGTGGATTCATTTAACCCTCGAAAGTTGAAGTAATTCATAGAAACAAAGAGAAACAAGAAATAAACAAATGTTGAACTTAAGATCAACCTCAAGAGAGAAATTTTCAAATAATATTGTGATATATATATATATATATATATATATATATATATATATATATATATATATATATAATTAACAGAACAAATGCTGACGAACTTCTTAGCAAATATGTGATGCTTGTAAAATATGGGCACATTATAGAAAGTGCAATTTTTATCAGAATATAGAAACATGAGTTATTGAATATAGTAGAAGAACCAACACTGTAACCCCAAATATGTAAGAGCACATATAAAAATGCAACACCAATGAGGCAAAATCTAGGAAAATGAATTTTTCACAATGTTTCATAAATACATGCTAATATAGAAAAATGTTGTCATGGGACACTCGGGTGTTTGCCTAGGCGATAATTGAATATTGAGAACAAGCTATATTTTGCAGGCTGGCCATTTGTTGCATAGGCAAGTTTGTTGCCTAGGATAATTGAGTGCGCCCCATGACAACATTGTTCTAGATAAATTTTCACTGATCTTCATCTCAATACTTAACAAAGTTTAATTTGTAGAGAGATTTCGGCATGGCCAAAGTGCAATGTTTTATAAGTTACAGAACAAGCTGATATCAGTCAACAAATGAGCAAGGTGCAAAGTATAATAATTGAATATTGAGATAAGCTTTTATTTATTTATTCTAAGCCTACCAATATTTTTCTGAAAACCATAGTGTTTTATTCTAAGGCTACCAAATTTTTACTTCTTTATTCCGCATAGTTTTTCTGAAAACTATAATTATAATCTTTAATTGATGGAAGCATGATAAAGTACCAGTGAATGGTATGCTGGTACAGATATGACAAAGAAGAAATCCTGCCTATACATATTTCCATTTTTTTAAACCTGACATGTGATTTCATATCTGAGTGGTAATAATCAAGATAGTGGCTGAATGCAAAAACAGAACTATCAGATCGGTGCTAACATAAACACAAAACCAAACACAGAACTGGCATATCCAAAATCAAAGCAAGATAACATAAACAAAATCAATTTTCATAAAACTGTGGATAGATTTGAATGGAATAGTTGCACCTTTTCAGCATAAACTAAGTATGAAACAAGAAAACAAACCAAAACACCAAAACTTACAGGTCATAGGACGAATCCAAAACTAACAAATACTTTGGAAAAAGGTCTCACCAGTGAGAGAGATGCCAACTCCCAAACTGAGCTTATCTGTCAGCCCACTATGGTAGTCATACATCTCCTCCCAAATCTCATCATGGTTCTAGTCCACGCCCAATCCTTCCCTCTTGACATGGCCCTCTGTGACCACGATCTCCTCCCTCCGCCTGGTGGCCCTAGTCAGTGGTGGTTTGTAATCCACCAGCCACTGTTCCGTCGCAGCCCGCCTCCGACTGGTGCCTGGCATCTCAGCATGGACCACAATATTTGCCTGCACCCAGCCACTTAACACATCACAACTGATAATAAAATGAAATAGCATCTACATATCTGAAATTTTATATTTATTACAACATCACAGTATAAGTTATAAAACAAGCTGATGTCAGTCAACAAATGGCAAGGCTGCAACGTATGATAATTGAGTATTGAAATGAGCTTTTACTTCTTCTAAGCCTACCAATACTTTTTCTGAAAACTAAACAGTGTTTGTTTTCTTCCTATATAATTCCATACCCATTTGTATGGTGTCCCATTATAACCAAGCATTTTGCACAAATATATTTCAAGGGCCTGCAATTTAAGCCGTACTATAGTCAAATTAAGGTCTTTAATTGATGCACAAGAATGATAAACCCTATTGAAAGTACCTGGGAATAATATGCTTGTACAGATATGACAAAGAAGAAATCCTACCTATACACATGTCTTAGTGGTACCAATCAAGAGAGTGACAGCATGCTAAACAAAACTATCAGATCAGTGCTAACATAAACAGACATACAGAATCACAGGAAGACAACATAATGCAAATCATTTTCATGAAACCAGTGCTTAAATTTACTTGGCATGGTTGCACGTTTTCAGCATAAACTAAGTATAAGACAAGAAAAGAAAACAAAAACCCCAAAACTTCAAGGTCGTAGGATCAATCAAACACTGAGGCACAACACAAAACTAACAAAACGTTTCGAGAAAGGTCTCACCACAGAGAGAGACACAAACTCCCTACCAGGGAGCTCCCGAATATCTTCCTGCTTCCCCTCCACACCCAATCCTCCCACCTCGACATGGCCCTCCGTGAGCATAATCTCCTCCCTCCGCTCACGGCCCTAGTCAGCGGGGGTTTGTAATCCAAAGGCTGTTGTTTCCTCACCACCTGCCTCCGACTAGCGCTCAGCCTATCAGCATGGACCATTGGATTTGGCTACACCTGGCCCCTTATCATGTGTCACTACTGATAACAAAGTGAAATAGTATGCACCCAAGTCTGACAATTAATATGTTCTACATCACATTAAAAGTTATAAAAGAAGCTGACATCAGTCAACAAATGGCCAGGCTTCAAAGTATGTATACGGATAAGCTTTTACTTTTTCTAAGCCTACCAATATTATCTCTGAAAACTAAACACTGTTTGGTTTCTTCCTATATAATTCCATACTCATTCGTATAAAGGCCCATTATAACCAAGCTTTTTGCACAAATATATTTCAAGTGGCTGCAATTTAAACCAAACCATACCCATTTAAGGTCATTAACTTGATGCAAGCATGATAAACCCTATTGAAAGTACCTGGGAAAGATATGCGTGTATAGATATGAGAAAGACAAAATCACCTATACACATATCTTAGTGGTACTAATCAAAAGAGTGAATGCATGCAAAACAAAACTATCAGATCAGCGCTAACATAAAAACAGAAGAAACATATACAAAATCTAAGCAAGATGACATAATCAAAATCATTTTTCATGTAACTAGTGGATAGATTTTAACAGAATGGAAGCACCTTTTTGGCATAAATTAAGTATAAGACAAGAAAGAAAACAAAACCCCAAAACATACAGGTCATAGGACCAATCCAACACTGAGGCACAATACAAAACTAACAAATACTTTGGGGGAAGGTCTCACCACAGTGAGAGGGACAAGTTCCCGAATCTCTTCCCAGTTCTCCTCCACCCACCTTGACACGGCCCTCTGCAGGCAGGATCTCCTCCCTCTACTTGGCAGCCCAAGTCAGTGGTCATTTGTAATGCATCAACTGTTGTTTCCTCACCGCCTGCCTCCGACTGGTGCTTGACCTCTCACCATGGACCACACGATTAGCCTGCACCTGGCCCTTTAACACGTCACTACGGATAATAAAATGAATAGTATACATCCATGTCTGACAACTTATAATGCTCTCCAATATCACAGCATAAGCTATAAAACAAGTCGATATCAGTCAACAAATGGCCAGGCTACAAAGAATGATAATTGAGTATCGAGTTGAGGTTTTACTCCTTATCAGCCTAACAATATTTTTCTAAAAACAAAACAATGTTTGCCTTCTTCCTATATAATCACATACCCAGTTGTATAATGTCCCATTATAACCAAGCTTTTTGCACAGATATATTTCAAGCGCCTGCATTGTAAGACGTACCATACTCAACAATGGTCTTTAATTGATGCAACAATGATTGAAAGTACACACAGTTCTGTTTTCTATAACCTGACATGCAATTTCATAATTTAATGATGCTAATAAAAAGAAAGCTGCTTGCAAAACAAATATATCAGATCAGTGCTAACATACACACAGAAACGACATAAACAAAATCTAAGATAACATAATCGATATTATTTTTCATGAAACTAGAGGATAGATTTGAACAGAATGACAGCACCTTTGGGGATAAACTAAGTATATGACAAGAAAAAAAAAAAAAAAAACCCCAAAACTTACACCTAGTAGGACCAATCGATCACCGAGGCACAACACAAAACTAACATATACTTGGGAGAAAGGTCTCTCACCACAGCGAGAGGGGCAAACTCACAAACAGGGAGCTCCCAAATCTCTTCCTGGTTCTCCTCCACCCCCCTCCACGCTGTAACGGACAAACTTCTAAACAAGATGTTGGATGTAATGCTTATGTCTGTCCGTTGTCTTTTGGCATGTTCATGCCTTGTACAGCAGGTAGAGGGGCGGCCGAAGGCTTATAAGTCCCATTTTAGTTGGGTTGGTGGCCTCTTTAGGCTTGTAAATAAAGGTTGTGTCATGTGGACACGTGCGAGAGCTTTTCGGTCTGTAATGGACCATTTTACCCTTTGTTGTGCAACTGTTCATAGCTTGTAAAGTCTGTTTGTAATTTGCATTGTCTATGAAGTGTTTTTCGAACATGTTTGCTTGTGGATCCCGATTGAGGCATTCTTTTTAACCCGTTCTCTCTTTTGTTGGTCCTAAGGGACAATGGGAGGCTTCGGGGAGGCTGACCTTTGCGGACGGACGCGCGAGGGTGCCGCACGCCTTAGGCAAAACCAGCTAAGGTCGTGACAATATGGTATCAGAGCGGGACAAGCACTCATAGAAACACTTGACATACAAACGTGGGGGACCTAGCGGGGCTGCGTTGAGGGCAGTCAGCACACGCGCGACCGTTTGAGGGAAAACGGGCATGGAGATGTAGGGAAAGGAGTCGCTCAGAGGTGCGAGCATCCGAGATTGGCATTCAGAGGAATGGCCAACCCTTTGCGCAAGAGGCACCACGAGAACAGGCAAGCTTGTTTGAATGCGGAGCGCACAAAGGCTGGGATGGCTGAGTTTGAGCTACGGCTCAACGTTGACAACTATACTTGATGGTGCTCTAGGCAAGCGAGGCGCTTGGCAAGAATGAGACCATCCAAGGTGGAATGAGTTGCTCAACGACCAAAAGAGTTATGCAAAGCTCACAGAGGTGAGGGGAATTGCTAACTCGAAGAATTTGGTACTCATGCATGGGCTTGTATGCGGACGATGGAATGTTCGTGGCCATCCCAAGGCGACCGAGACTCGGCGCCATGGAGCATTGAAACTTTCTCTTCGGCAGGCGAAGGATACGTCCGGAGGAGGCTGAAATGTGCAACGAGTTTAGCATGTTGCTAGGCCTTGAGGGGTGCAGCGGTGGTTGTATTGACGTGGAGGCGCAATCTAGCAAGTGCGTCTGCAGGAGGCAGAACAATGCACAGTTTGTTCAGCAGATCGGAGTAGTCCAAGGGGATGGTGGTCTCCGAAACGAAGAGAGATGTTGCTCCAACGGGACAGTTATCCAGGAGGGATAAGTCTCGGCACTCCAGAGGGAGAATCATGTGAGACGGACTTCACATGTTGAGGAGGAGTACCTCACAAACAACAACTTCACGAAGCTCGATGGACCGAGCAAGCGGCGAGGAGTTGTCGCTTGATCTCGCTCGAGAGAATGCATTGGTGGATGCATTGCGAGATCAAGTGGGGGAGCAACCTGAAGCAACTTAAATGAAGGCACACTTAGAGTCGATATGGAGATCGGACTCAAGGGAGGGCTGACCCGTGGAATGGAGGGCGCGAGGGCCACCATCGACTCAATGCAAAAACGAGGAGCGGAGCAACTTGGGTGTAACTTGGCGAAGTACCCAAGCCGCATGAAGGGAGCCAACAGAGAAGTTGGAACATGGAGCAGAAGCACAGTGCTTTCCTTAGACAGAGGTCAAAGACATGAACTCTTGCAGAGGCAAGGGTAGGATCATGTTGTTCAATGGGTCCTTCATTCTGACGGAGCGGACTCATCTTGCATGGTGCCAAAGACGAAGGGAGCTTCTGGGCACATGCACCTTATCTCGGAGGAGCATTTGATGGAGGAACTAAGGCGACTCAATTTGCGGAGGCGAAGTTGGGTTCAGAAGGCCTTAGCACGGGGCAAGAGGACGCAGAGGCGGGTACTCTTGAAGAATATGCCACAGGGTTGCCATTTGAGTTGCTGTGAAGGAAGCAGTGCGCAGCGGAGATTGTGCTGGTAGGGGCAGAGGCCCAGGATCCAGACAATGGTGCACAAACTACAGTGGAGTCGGTGGACTTCGGGAGCTACTAGGCGACGGACTGTCCTAGAGCGGTGCTTCATCTAGGTGTGACCCAAGAGTGGGTGGATGAAGGTCGATTGCCAAAGGAGCGAACAAATTCGAAGGTGGAAGGGACCCTGCGATGTATTGGCAGAGGCCACACATGGAGGGTTCACAATTCGAGTTTATTCCACAAGGATTAGAATGCAATAGAGATGTCACCAGGAGGCGACATGGTGCAGCGGATCGTGGTGGAACAGTTTGTGGCAATGCGACGCACACGACATTGTCCCGTGAGGGATGAGATCATATGGAGGTATGATCGGGAGCTACTGGGAGCTCTGCTTTGGTGAACAACACGACGGCAAGAAAGGCTATGGATTCAAGGAGTGAAGGTCATGGTACCGCAAAGGCGGGTCTTCCGGGCGTGCACCGAATTTTGCATCGGATGAAAACCTTGGTCATCAGCATATGGGGGGCTGGGTTCCACTAAGGGAAAAGTTTGAATGCAAGTACCAGTGAGTTCCATGGGAGGGACTTGATCATGCAGAAGTATGATCGAAGCAACTGGAGAGTTGGACTGCTCCAGAGCTCATATTCGCTTAAAGGGAGCCCGACAAGTCAGAGGACAAGGTCGAGTAAGCGAACGTTGCTATCAAGGAAGCTAAGGAGAACAGAATCGGTGCAAACTCTACAACGTGATGGCAGAGGCCATGCATGGGAGTTGCAGTCTGTCTTTCCATCGACCAAACGGACTGCTTGGAGAACACAGTGGTGTTGAAGCAGGGGGTCGAAAAGGGGCGAGGAAGCGACGACGAGTCCAGAGGGACTTAGCTACCCAAAATCAAGCATCAGTTAGAATGAAGGTGTACTCAGAGGAGTGCCACGGAGACATCTCTACTGATTGTGAAGAAAAGGGATACAGAGGCGAGGCGACGGATAGTAGGGCCATGAGCATGGCAGCGCCATGGTACCGCAGAGGCGGGACTTCCGTGCAAGTCATTGATCCCTTGCTCTCATGGAGGGAGAGCGCTTGGTCGTGAAAGGGGCCGAGGAGGTGGAGCATGCAGAGGCAATCTCCAAGTACCGAGACAAGGCTGAAGGGCAGAGGCCAAGCAACTTCGTAAGACCGGTGTCAACAAGTTTCTCATCAAGATAGCCATAAGTGAAGGACTTCGGGTCATGCAAGAGTGCACGACCAAGGAACGAAGCAGGCAGTACGCGGTGCTGTACCTTTTCTACTCAGTGGAGTAGGCGGCAGGGTTGATGGAGAAGACGGTACAATCCCAGAGGCGACCTCATCTATCAGAGAATTACTCCAAGTTGGGGTGAAAACTTCCTGCATTCCAGAAGTTCAATGGCTTTGAGAAGGTGAATCACAGTAGCTAACTCAATGCAAGGAGTGCAAACACTTCAAGTGCTTCAGAAGTGTGAGCAAAGAGCAGGCGAAGGCCAGTAACCAACTCGATGCATGAAGTACAACCTCGAAGAGGCGGGCGAAGTCAAGTAACTTTTGCCTTCTCAACTCTTAAGAGAATGGGCGAAACTGAGTACCCCAATTCTCTTATCTATCCAGCAGAGGAGCGCTGCACAAGTTCAAAGACCCTTCGAAGATAATGGAAGACAATAGTTGTCAAATCCTCACCAACGGTGATCAGTGCTACTGAGAGTAGATTGTCCGCCTCATTTCCCTACGAAATGCCAATCGAAAGCGGAAATGATGCGAACCTACTTGGATGTGACAACTAACTGAAAGAAGAGTCAATGAGCAGATTTTGTGGAGGAAGGACCCAAAACTTCGGAAGTTTGCGAGGCGATGCTCGTTAAAGCTCCAACAAGCATCCACCCAGTTCAAGCAGTATAGGGAAATTTTGAGAGACTGGCGCAGTAAGGATGGTCTTTTCCTTCATTTGGTGGATCCGCAAGAATCAACGTGGATCAATACAACTCAGCCAACCCCACACCAGAGTCAGAGTCATTGGCGAGTTGAAGCAGCATGGCGGATCAAAGGTTCAACTACTCAGAAACAGCAGCGGAGAGCAGCTGGGAGCCAGGAGGCGCATTGCAGCTGGAGCAGAAGATTGAAGACTCAGCAAAGGCGAAGAGTTGCAGTGTTCACAAAGGCTTCGACGAGGACGTCGAAGGGATAAGTGGGGGAGAATGTAACGGACAAACTTCTAAACAAGATGTTGGATGTAATGCTTATGTCTGTCCGTTGTCTTTTGGCATGTTCATGCCTTGTACAGCAGGTAGAGGGGCGGCCGAAGGCTTATAAGTCCCATTTTAGTTGGGTTGGTGGCCTCTTTAGGCTTGTAAATAAAGGTTGTGTCATGTGGACACGTGCGAGAGCTTTTCGGTCTGTAATGGACCATTTTACCCTTTGTTGTGCAACTGTTCAGAGCCTGTAAAGTCTGTTTGTAATTTGCATTGTCTATGAAGTGTTTTTCGGACATGTTTGCTTGTGGATCCCGATTGAGGCGTTCTTTTTAACCCGTTCTCTCTTTTGTTGGTCCTAAGGGACAATGGGAGGCTTCGGGGAGGCTGACCTTTGCGGACGGACGCGCGAGGGTGCCGCACGCCTTAGGCAAAACCAGCTAAGGTCGTGACAACGCGGCCCTCCACGAGCAGGATCTCTTCCCTCCGCTTGGCAGCCCTAGTCATTGGTGGTTTGTAATCCATCAACAGATGTTTCCTCACTGCCCACATCCGACTGGTGCTCGGCTTCTCACCATGGACCACTGGATTTGCCTGTGCCTGGCACCTTAACACATGTCACTACTGATATTAAAATGAATAGTATGAATCCATGTCTGACAACTTATATGTTCTCCAATATCACAGTATAAGTTAGAAAACAAGCTGAGCTGATATCAGTCAACAAATGGCCAGTCTACAGAGTATTGAGATGAGGTTTTACATCTTATAAGCCTAACAATATTTTGCTAAAAACTAAACAGTGTTTGCTTTCTTCCTATATAATCCCATGCCCATTTGTACAATGTCCCATTATAACCAAACTGTTTGCACAGATATATTTCAAGTGCCTTCATTGTAAGCCATACCATACTCAACTATGGTCTTAGTTGATGCAGGAATGACAAACCTTATTGAAAGTACCAGGAGATGGCATGCTTGTCCTGATATGACAAAGAAGAAATCCTACATATACACATAATTCTATTTTTTTTTTAATCTGAGATGCAATTTCATATTTTAATGGTGATAATAAAAAGAATGACTGCATGCAAAACAAATATATCAGATCAGTGCTAACATAAACACAGAAACGACAAATACAAAATCTAAGCAAGATAACATAATCGATATTATTTTTCATGAAACTAGAGGATAGATTTGAACAGAATGACTGCACCTTTGGGGATAAACTAAGTATACGACAAGAAAAAAAAAAAACAAAACCCCAAAACTAACACCTAGTAGGACCAATCGATCACCGAGGCACAACACAAAACTAACAAATACTTGGGAGAAAGTTCTCACCACAGTGAGAAAGACAAACTCACAAACAGGGACCTCCCAAATCTCTTCCTGGTTCTCCTCCACCCCAAATCCACCCTCCTCTACGTGGCCCTCCGCGAACAGGATCTCTTCCCTCCGCTTGGTGGCCCTCATCAACGGTAGTTTGTAATCCATCAACAGATGTTTCCTCACCGCCCGCTTCGACTGGTGCTTGGCCTCTCACCATGGACCACCAGATTTACCTGTACCTGGAGCCTTAACACATGTCACTACTCATAATAAAATGAATAGTACGCATCCATGTATGACAACTTATATGTTCTCCAATATCACAATATAAGTTACAAAACAGGCTGATATCAGTCAACAAATGGCCAGGCTACAAAGAATGATAATTGAGTATCGAGTTGAGGTTTTACTCCTTATCAGCCTAACAATATTTTTCTAAAAACTAAACACTGTTTGCTTTCTTCCTATATAATCCCATACACATTTGTATAATGCCCCATTATAACCAAGCTTTTTGCACGGATATATTCCAAGTGTCTGTATTGTAAACCGTACCATACTCAATTATGGTCTTTAGTTGATGCAAGAATGATAAACCTTATTGAAAGTACCAGGAAAAGGCATGCTTGTACTGATATGACACAGAAGAAATCCTACCTATACACATAATTCTATTTTTTTCAAAATCTGAGATAAACTAAGTATACACATAAGGTGTTTTTCAAAACCTTATTGAACAGAATGACTGCACCTTTGGGGATAAACTAAGTATACGACAAGAAAAGAAAACAAAACCCCAAAACTTACAGCTCATAGGACCAATCCAACACCGAGGCACAACACAAAACTAATAAATACTTGGGAGAAAGGTCTCACCACAGCGAGAGGGACAAACTCACAAACAGGGAGCTCCCGAATCTCTTCCTGGTTCTCCTCCACCCCAAATCCAACCCCCTCTACGTGGCCCTCCACAAGCAAGATCTCTTCCCTCTGCTTGGCGGCCCTAGTCAACGGTGGTTTGTAATCCATCAATAGATGTGTCCTCACCACCTGCCTCCAACCGGTGCTTGGCCTCTCAGCACGAACCACTGGATTTTCCTGTGTCCATCCCCTTAACACATGTCACAACTGATAATAAAATGAAATAGCATGCACCCATGTCTGACAACTTATACATTCTCTAACATCACATTATAAGATATAAGCAAGCTGATATCAGTCAACAAATGGCCAGGCTGCAAAGTATGATAATTGAGTATTGAGATGAGCTTTTACTTATTCTAAGCCTGTCAATATTTTTCTAAAAACTAAACACTGTTTGATTTCTTCTTATATAATCCCATACCCATTTGTATAATAGCCCATTATAACCAAGTTTTTTGCACAGATATATTTCAAGTGCCTGCATTGTAAGACGTTCCATACTCAACTATAGTCTTTAATTGATGCAAGAATCATAAGCCTTATTGAAAGTACCAGGGAACGGTATGCTTGTATGGATATGACAGAAAAAATCCTACCTATACACAATTCTTTTTTTTTTTAAAAACCTGACATGCAATTTCATATTTTAATGGTACTAATAAAGAGAGTGGTTGCATGCAAAAC
This sequence comes from Musa acuminata AAA Group, assembly GCF_036884655.1. NCBI lineage: Eukaryota > Viridiplantae > Streptophyta > Magnoliopsida > Zingiberales > Musaceae > Musa > Musa acuminata. The sequence goes on along the minus strand of NC_088346.1, from coordinate 80,561 downwards.
AAATATATCAGATCGGTGCTAACGTAAACACAGAAGCCACATACAATATCTAAGTAAGATAACATAATCAAAATCAGTACCAGACCCTGTTATGGGTTTTAATTGATGCAAGAATGATAACCCTTATTGAGAGTACCAGGGAATGGTATGCTTGTACAGATATTACGTAGACGATATCCTACCTATTCACATATTTCCACTTGTTTTTAAAACCTGCAATGCTAGTCATATCTTAGTGGCATTAATCAAGAGAGTGGATGCATGCAAACGAAACTATCAGATCAGTGCTAACATAAACAGACATATGCAGAATCAAATTAAGAGAACATAATGGAAATCATATTTTTCGGGAAACTAGCGCTTAGATTTGAACAGAATAGTTGCACCTTTTCGCCATAAACCAAGTGTAAGACAAGAAAACAAAACAAAACCCCAAAACATACAGGTCGTAGGACCAATCCAACCCCGATGTACAACACAACACTATCAAATCCTTTTGGTAAAGGTCTCACCACAGCGAGAGGTGCGACCTCCCTACCGGGAAGCTCCCGAATCTCTTCCCGGTTCTCCTCCGTGTCTAATCCTCCCCCCTCGATGAGGTCATCTGCGAGCAGGACCTCCTCCCTCCGCTTGGCGGCCCTAGTCAGCGGTGGTTTCTAATCCACCAGTTGCTGTTGCATCGCTGAACGCCTCCGTTTGGTGCTCGGGCTCTCAGCCTGGTCCAAAGGATTTGCCTGCGCCCGTTCCGGCATCTTTCATCGACCCGACGCAATGCCTCAAAACCCTACGCGAATCCCCTCGACCAAGGGTCGAAGAGGAGGTGGACACTGCGAGACGGATTACGGCAAGGAAGACGAGAGCCCTCGATCGCGCTCAGAGAAGGGAAGACAAATAGGACCGGATATCGTCTCCGAGAAGGAATGGAGGCAGGGTTTGGATTCGGAAAGATTGGGAAAAAGACTTTGGATTCCGGGAACGACCAGAGAGAGAGAGAGAGAGAGAGGAGACTGTGGCTTTTTGGAAGACGAGGAGGCGGGCGGGGGTGGGTATTATTACGGGAAGAGAAGAAAACAAAAATTGCGGCATTGGTTTTTTAATTACAAAACAAAAGTTGGAGGGAAAAACAAAATTTGAAGAGCTTTCGTCGACTGTAATATCCCATCGAAGTCTGGTAATAGTAAATTAAATCATACAAATCCAAACCACAAACAGAAACCTTTCACGCTTAGTGTGGTTTTTAACAACACTTTCGCCATCAGATCAACACTTTCATCAGTCTTGGGCAGATACAAAGAATGATTCCACAACTCTTACAAACAGTAACCAATCACCTTTGTGGAAGCAAGACATTGCTCTTTGTGGATTTGAGGAATACAATTCTACATAGAAGATTTGCAGCAACCACCATAAACAAAACGACCTACACGAAGATATCAACATCCTTTGTTCGGATCCTTATCCAGTGGATATGGCTGTACACTTGATAATATATCAGTATGTGATATCGAATCATAAAAGCACTCGATTCAGAAAGTTGACCCGGACGAATGAGATGAGTGGCTGCTAGAACTTGAGCCATCTTTTTTCCAGAACTCCAAATTCCGGCAACAATTTAAAAGTCCGACCTGATAATATCAAATTTGAAAAAAATTTAAAACATTGATTCAACAGGGGAGTATGTGGTGCCCACAGACTCCCAGCTGACAGCTAATGGAATGAAAGGCAAAACATTATATCCATCTGATTATCAGCCAATACCAGAGAGAAATAAATTTGTATGGCATATTTTTCTAATAAAATGAGCAGCTAATCTAAATAATTATATTTTATTTTATTTTCGCAACTATCCAGAAAACAACCATGTCCAACTCCTCTGTCACAACAATCAAGAAACAAATTCTATCACTGTTAATACTGATCATATCAAGAAAATACCCCTTTGTTCCTCTACCTGTAGTGTCGTTACTCAGGAAGGCCAACGAGTATGCAACTTTTGTCTGATTCTGCACGGTGTAGTCTCATGGGAGCATCTAATTATCACTGTACTACCTTCACCCTTAGAAGAAGGATTGTTCGTGTATCCAGAAAACTACTAAAGCGTTTCAAGAGATCTTTACCTATTTGCTCAATAACTCGGAACATACTGTGTGATATGTAATAGGTAACAAGAACCATGGAACATGTCATATTTATGTTGGACATAATAAGTGATGGCCTTGGAATATTGACACCATTTTGAAATCCAAAAGGAGGAAATATAAAGCTGACAGCAGCAAACAGCAGACATTCATTAACGAGTTTTCTCTAAGAGAAAGGAATTATGTTGTCCACAGAATTCAATTTAAAAACTCAGAAATTAAAAGAACAATATAAACCATGAAATCTCATTGTCTTCTATAAAGAAGAAAAATATTTGATGTTATGGGAGGAAATAGCACCAACCATTCTACATTATGCAAAAGCTGCAGCTAATAAAATTGCATCGGTAAAGTAACAATCTAGGACCTCCAAGATATACCTTCCATCGCCGTCTCTGACCAATTTTGTTTAGAATAATGGACAACCTATCAATGATTTCAATAAATGTTGGTCTTTCAGCAGGGTCTTGACTCCAGCATCGCTCAATCAACCTACAAAAAAGCATGATGGATATGTCAGGCACTCTGACATGCAAGAAAGCAAACACAAGTTGAATAACATCAGAGAAGAGAATGCAACTAAGCTCTACAGAAAGTGGTCTCTAATTTAACAGTAAGTAACAATTTGCATGTATAGTTGAAATCTTTTAACAAGAAAAAAAAAATCAAACTTCAAAGTTAACATTGAGAATGAGAGAGATTTCCTCTGAAGACAACTTTATACAAACTGAACACAACCAATTTTTTTCAGACAAAAACATAGGTTAAGATATTTTATTTAAACACTTATGTTTGTTTTCGACTTTTCCTTTATATCACCGGGCAGCTACAAAATATAATGGGGATGGTAAGCTTGAGCATTGATGAAAGGGCATGGTAAATTTGAGTATTGATGGACAGAGTGAGTGGTGAGAGACCATCTGTTTCTTTCATGAAGTGAGCCACTTGAAGTGAGTCTAAATACCACGTTATCTATCTTTCGAATCAACCTCCTCACACTTTCATGGCCTTTCAGCAAAAATATGAGATCTATAAGATAAACATTGTGGCTCATTGTGCAAAGCTCTGTCCAAATATTCACTCTTTTTGTCCCTTTCCAAACATGAACTATCCCATCCATCAGCCCATTGTCTAGCCTTGTCCCCTAGCACCATTTCCCTGCCAAATAGCTCTTTCAGTTCTCAACTATCTAAATCTGCTGCCATATGAAGCCAAGCAACAAATATTATTCGGAGAGTCTGCAGGGAAAGGAACCAACAACCAACTGGAACTACTTATCAAAAAAAAAAAACAACCAACTGGAACTTCCATGTTCCTCTTAGTTGTGCATTTTATGTACCAAAGATTTTATTTTCCTGATGACTAAACATGCTTTCCTGGTGCCTCATGTTTTATTTTAAATTATCTCAGTAACTGATAATTATGCAACCAAAATCTAGAGTCTAGAACCTCTTAAGCTTGCCCTTATCACCATGCTCATGCTGCAAGGCCTATACAGATTTGCCCAATGTTTGTGTACAGTATCTAATTTCATTCAAGAATGAAAAACAGAAATTAGGCTCAAATTTGACAAATTATACATAGAATAAAATACCACCCCTAGCAACTACTCCATCATTTCCAGAGAGATTTTGCCATAGACATCAAGTGCATCTTTTATCATGTTCAGTGAGATTGTGACCACGTAGGAAGACCAAAAGCTAAAGAAGTGTTGAGGGACCAGCATTGAAAAGCAAAACAAGTCAAAGTACACAAATAGAAGGATTTTAAGACAAGTCTTACTCTTTTAATCCATGTGCATATAGCTTTTGTGTTCTAAAAGGGGGCCTTTCATTGGATGCGTATGCTTTAGGAACATCAGCATCTTGCATATAACAGAAAGGTGGACAGCCTTCAATCATCTGGAAAAAACCAATGAAGAGTTTATATTTAGTGTGTTCCACTCAGTTTATGTTTTTTCTCCATAATACAAGCTGCATAAATTATACAATGGTAACAATGTGAACTTTGTCCAAGAAATTCAAGATACAAAAATCAGATTTCTCAAATCAAAGATGTAATTGAAGTCAAGCAGAAATTAGACTTTCACACCATGATTTATTTTATGATTAAATTTTTGAGTGAAGTAATTTAATATAGGATAAATTCTAAAATTGAGTCATAAAGTGAAATTAGGCAGTTTTAGATTACATAAAATTGATATATTAACTTATCGAGTATAAGTGGGGAAGAAATTTCAAATTCTAAAAATATTTGATATTTTTTATTTATTATTACATAGGAAGAAAAGGTTAGAAAAGATATCACTCAGATGGTTAAAATAGAGAGGAATTATCCTGATACTCCTAACTGAAGATAAAACAAGGGTAACTATTTAATGTTAGTTAAACATGTCCAAAGGAAACCCATAATGCACCAAACATGAAAGGTGATCAAACCAGCAGTGTGAGTAGAAGTAAGACGTAAGAAACCGTTATTAGAAAATATAAGAAAGGATTTGATAACTCATTGTTTGACTACTTATATTGTTTCAACAGACTTCAATTGCTAAAACAGATCCATGTAGTTAGCTCCAAACAGTTGAGACTTGAGTTTTTATACCTGGGATAGCTCATCTTTGGCATGGATCAGATCCCATATGAAATCAGAATATAGATATTTCGCTAAATTTTACTTTTCTGAAGCTAATAGAACATGCATGCACTCGCGCGCACACACACACACACACTCTCTCTCTCTCTCTCTCACACACACACAACATACACACACATTAGTTATCATCCCGAAGCCCTTAGGGTGTGGGACACGTCATCACCTTCTTCTTCTTCCATCACTCCTCCTCCAATCTTCTTAATACCACGACATGCATCTACTGTTCCAAGTACTAAATGCAAGGGACCCTCTGTCTTGGCTTCTCAGTGCTCAAGTCAAGCAACACAGTCACACCATATACGTGCTATTAAGAAATCTGGGCTATAGGATACACGTAATGTCTCTTTATCAAGTTACTAAGGTGTGTAAAATAGACGCTTCTAACTTGGCTGTCCACTTGAGCAGCAAGGATACTCTATGGTAGTCATGCATAATTTACATCTATGAAGTAAGCATGAGTTCCTGATTTGAAGTACTGAAAAGAAATGAAAAAGTAGCTGTAACCAAGTAGCATACTTCTTTTGGAGTAAAGATCTAAAGTCAAATAATTATGATGGTTTGTGAAAAAAAATAAAATTTACCTCTTGTAGAATCAAAGAAAATGCAAAAACATCCACTTTTGTATCATATTCTTCATTACGAAAGACTTCAGGAGCCACATACCTGCCTGTTCAAAGAGAAGTGATAAAGGTGATAAATGATAAAAGAACATCACTCTATCACATTAAAATTCAATTATGCAATTATTAACAATAAACTAGCATGCACAAAGTTCAATAGCAAACTCCTTTTTCCTTGATATCCTTCAGATATTTTAATCATTGTCCTCTATGTTTGCAGTAAATCTTGTAGAATGTTTGCTCCACTAAAATAGTGTGAAGCAAAGACACTTCAAAATGCTTAACATGCCTGTGTAATCTCGAAGTCAGATTCTGGCACTTGCTGCACCCTACCTCACCTTGTCTGGTACTTCAAACCTATTACAACTCTCGTACTATTAAAATGTTAATTTTAAAGTACTGCTTTACATAGAATATTTATATTATCAGTATACAAGGCTTCTAACTCCTTGATGTTTCTAGTATTTTTACACATGTATCCAAAGTTTGCAATAGCACCTGATACGGCTTGGTAGGGGCCATATTATCGGTCCAACAACTTAGTGGCATGTTGTCATGGACTTAACTGGAATAAACTAACATAAGGCACCCTTATGATATTAGTCTACAAAGAGTCAACAAGTACAACCTCACACAAAAGAGAAAGTTGATTAATTTAAAAACGGAGGCACGTACAAGTCTTAGTGTCTCACTCAAAATCACAGCTCTCAAATAATTCAACAAAAACTTAGAAGCTAAGAAGAAAACAAGGATCTTAAGAAGTACAAAGACAAGCCACAACCCATAAGTCCAGCGAACATCGCTTAATCGGGTGTCAAAGACATTGACAAGCCTACCACTAGTATCAACCCAAGTCTCTATACTATTGGCAAGCTTGATATGAAGTCCAATGGTATCCCAAGACCTCTATGGTACTAAAAGATCCACTGGCTTCTATTACTTCAACTTGTCTTGTTAGCATGTGAGACAAGTCTGAACATATTTCTCTATATCAGTCCTCATTTTTTACCAGTAGAAGGCCCTTTCCACAAGAGCCCAAGGTTTTTGTATTGTATGTCTCGCCTAGAGAGAATTATGACACTCTCTCGAGAGTTTTCTTCTCAAATTATTCACCCTTCGAACATAAACTTTGTTTCCTTTCGTGTAGCCATTCTAGATTCAAAATCGTCATGCCTTTTCTTTTACTGTTGACTATGGGTCATTGTACAATCCACTCCCAATCTTGGGTAGAAGGTGGAAGAACTACATTCATCAATTACACCTTTCTGCATAAAGCATCAACAATGACGCTTGCTCATACTCCATCACCATATTAAAGTTATCCAAGAAGTCATGCTCTCATGCTTGCTTTTAAGAGAGCTTCTTCTAAGCTTGGAAGCAACTCAATGAGATAGTGTTCACCTCAGCATAAATCACATCCTGAGAAGGTAGTGTCTCCACACTTATAAATAGTAAACCACCGTTGTCATCTCATTCTCATGCATGAGCGCCTGCTAGTCAATCTAATTGAGCTTACGACTCTCATAGGCCACCTAGTGACTTGTGCAATAGCACTCCTCCAATAGTCCGAAGAATCTATGTAGACTTCAAATGGCTTTGCATAACCTGATAACATTGAGTATGAACATTTTGTGTTTCTTTTTATAAGATTTGCCAAGTCAGCATATTTGTGTCATGGCATGTCCATCTCTAATATTAATATCCATGGTTCTGATATAGGAACTAATATGCTTAATAAGGCAAAATTCTAAACTATGAAAAAGCACCAGATTGGATAAAGCTCAAACATGGAGAAGAAAAGCAAACACATCATTGAGTACTATAAAAAATGCATACCTTCATGTGACAAGTACAGAGTATGATTTATCAAATAAGTAAATACAGAAGTAAATGATTCTAGACTTACAGGCATCTAGACATGTCAATGGCCTATCCTCTCTTGCAGTTTTTGCCACTTTTAACAACTTGCTAACATCAAAATCCGCAACTTTCAGATGTCCAGTATCATCTAGCAAGATGTTTCTGTTCTCTCGCGATAAGGAAAGTAATGATTGTTTGAAAAATTCATAGTTCCCAGGTTGATAATCATAATACCAAGAGAGACTGTGAAACAAGTAAAACAAAAAATCTGACCAAGTCACTTACGAAGGCTCAAGATCACGGTGAATGATGGCTTCTGGTTTGTGCTCATGCAAATAGTTCATCCCTCTAGCATGTTAATTGAAATAAGAGTCAAATTATGCTTGAGGATTATTAAAAGTGTTCAAATTAAGAAAAGATAAAAATAAGAAAAGCTCCAATGGGACATGACGCCTTATAATCATCCTCAACATCTTTTCAGAAGTGACTTTCAAATTCTAGTCCTAGCAAAATTGCAAAAAGACAAACTTGCCCAAAAGAAAGATCACTCCAGACTGCACTTGATGCAGTTAAAATCCGAAAATTTAAAAGGAGAGGGAATAATAAGCGATCCCATTGTAAATAAAGTTCATCTCAACAACAAAAACTAAGCCTACTATGAAACAGATACACTAAGTTCAAAAAAAGAAAAGAGTGAAAATTTAATGTGTAATGTTCAATCTCTTGTTCCTGCATAAATGAGAACAAAGCAAGAGAACACAAATGACAAAACGTAAACCAACCTAGCTATGTCAAGTGCATAACGGACTGCTGATGCTGGGGTTTGAGCTCCTTCCCTCTTCAAAAAAGCACGAAGATCGCCCTAAATACCAAAATAACTAAATATTATAAAATCACATCTCAAGGCGATGGAAAGGCTCATATATTGATCGATATGAGGATACTAAAATTTAAATTGTGCACAAAAGAAAAGGCAGCGTAGACACACAAAAAAAGAAAAAAAACAAAATGAAGACTTCTCATGAACATAACAATATTTGGATTGAAACCTACATGGAAAAGCAAAACATCTAAGATGCATTCTGAATTCAATGGGCATCAGAACCCTACCCAACCACCCACTAGCATTGCCTGGATTCTTTCTGCTTCCTTTCCTTTATTTTACATTTTGTTGATCTCTCTCTTTCTAATAATACTAAGTTACTGAAAACATGTCATATCCTGCTTAGCAGAATAATCTAATCACAAAATTGAGAGGCTGCTCTGAACAATTCCAGTTTAATCCATGAGTAGTTATATCAGAACAAAATAAAAACAAACTTCACAAATAATAAGCAAAGTAAGCTAAGAGTTTGCAGATTTTTTCAAACAAGGAATTAATCTCGATTGGACCAGTATCAACTGATGGATACAAACTGGTCCAAGTAACATTATTAAAGCATATAACTTGGTGCTAGTGTAGTACTCTGCAAGGACTGCACTACCACCTGAAACAGCACAAAACGGGTGGTACATACCTGTCCAGGAGTGGATCAGTATGCGAACCGCCTCTGTTTTGGGTGGTCCTGTCCAACTCAGTATTAAAAAAAATAAAACAGCCATTAGAGCTCACAAATGTAAGCCCTCTTCTCGCCATTACCCTCTTCTTGTGGCACTGTTTCCATTCGTCACTGCTGTCGTTCGTCATCATCTATCTTCCTGTACACACTCTCTCCTCCTCCTACTACTACTACTCTTCCTTCTTCCTTCTCCTTCTCCGCCACTTCCTCTTCTTCCTCCATCGCTTCTTCTTCCTTCTTCCTTTTTCTTCCTCCTACATTGTGCCTTCCTCTTCTCCATCTACGTCTTTTATAGATACTATGCTTCTACGTCTTTTATAGATACTTATTTTATTATTATTGTTTTATCCAATGACACCTCACCAGATCATCTGCTATATAGATAATGTACTGATCCAATAGGTCACTAAAACTAATATCAGACTGATATTTAAATCTTAAATTCAGGTAGTAATCAAAATGTTCATCCAAATTACAAATAGAACCTTTGGCAAATATTCTGTAACGATCATCATCGGACTACTCTGAGTAACAGCTCCCAAGAATTGGACTACATTAGGGTGTCGTATCTGCTGAAGCAATGCCAGCTCATCCCTGAATGCTTTTCTGCAGAACAGAGAGGAAACTTTAAAATGACATTAAAATTCAAAAATAAAGATAAGAAAGGAAAACAATACACCAAGTGAATATCAACATATGAGACTACCACAAAACATATAGATAACAAGGACCAACCCACACTTTATCCTCATCAGCAATTATATCTTCATTAAACCTTTTAACAGCAACTTGAATTCCATGCCATGTCACTACCCGAAATGTTCCCTAAAAATTAAGGTTCACAAATGAAGATTTATACAATCTAGCTGAAAGTTAAAATACAGAATCTAAAGAAAATTTATACAAATAAGGGTTAGCAGGCATATTATGGTATTAGAAACTGACAAAATGCTAACTCAAACAGAATCATATATATGTATTATGTCTAGTGTGGAGGCACTTTAATGATGATTAAAAAAAGAACTGTGTATAAGTGTATTTGGTTAATATCCAAACATGTGAATGCAGAAATAAATTTTCTATTAAGAGCAATGATTTGAATACCGTAATGTACTACCTACTACGGGCGGTATATATCAAGGTTCGCTGTACCGTACCGTACCGTACCAGCGTTTCGACCCGGGCTCAGTACGGTACGGTAACGGTATACCGGGCGGTACATCAGGGTGTACCGGGCGATACATCAGGGTGTACCGAGTGGTACGCCCTGATGTACCGAATATTTTTTTTATTTTTTTTCATACTGTAGCAGTGCTACAGTATAGTACTGTAGTATTGTAGCAATACTACAGTATAGTATTGTAGCAATGCTACAGTATAGTACTGTAGCACTGTAGCGGTACCGGGCGATCCGCGTACCGGTGACCTGTCGGACCGGTACGGGCGGTATGCTTCGGTACGGCAGACCTTGGTATATATTGGTTCGCCAGTAGATCGGCATGCGGAGCGCCCACTACCAGGCGGTATCAGGTATTTGGCCCCGTATCAGGCGATACGAGGTTGTACCGAACGGTAACGATCAAAATTTCGATCGTTACTAACCTGTACAGCCGGTACTGGTCAATTTCAACCATTACTGACCATTACCGAATGGTAACAGTGTTCCGACGATCAATTTGACCGTTGGAGGACTCCTCAAGGGTTTTTAAACCCTTTCCTCCTCTCTATTTCAATCCATTTCACTCTCACACTTTCTTAAACTTTCTCAAACTTATTTTTTCTCATATTCTCTCACATTTTCACTCTCTTAAACTGAACAAAGCAACGAATTGTGGATTAAATCAAATTTAGAAGGCTAATTTGGGAGGATAAAGAGGAAAACTTTTTAATCAAGAGGTATGTATTCTCTTTCTAGATTTTTATTGATTTATGAGATGATTAAGCCTATTCTATGTGATGTATGACTTAATGTCTAATATGTTGTTTGATATGTTTTTGATCAATGTTTGAAATATCGTATCGTACCAGCGTTTCGACATTCCCTCGATACGATACGATACTGTATACCGAGCGATATACCGTTCAGTATATCGCTCGATATAATATATATATATATATATAATATTTTTATATATAAATATTTTTATAAAAGGCGACGTCATGTCACCTCGGCAACGTCGTCGAAAAAGGCGACGTCGCCTTTAATATATATATATATATATATATATATACATATATATATATACATACATATATATATATACATACATATATATATACACATACATATATATATATATACCGTCCGATAATGGGCGGTTCGTGTACCAATCAACTGACAGACTGGTACATACCTCCCGGTATGGGCGGTATTATTCGAAACTATAACTTGCTTTTGATGGTAGAATAATATTAATTAAGGAGTAATTAAGGTCTTTAATGTTGTGATTAGTGTGTTTAATATTGATTTATTTAAAATTAGACACTTAATAGTTCAAATGTTTATATTTCATGTATATTAAGTATTGGATCATATGTTTGTGATGGTATAATAGGTTTAATTAGGTTTTAATAACTAGTAATTTTAGTGATGATTTAATCGAAATGTGATCGATATTGGGTCAATTCAATATCTTTAATACCTATTAAGATGTTTGTCATGTTTATAGTGTTGAAAGAAAAGTAATTAGTGGATAATTAACTATATTAATAATGTGATTAGTGTATCAAATGATGATTTCATCGTAATTGGACCTATATTGGATCAAAATTATGTATTTAATACTTTTTTTATGTGTTTAATATATTTATGATATGTTATCATAATTTAACCAATATTGGAACGGACCGAAATTGCGAATTTTGCAAAAGGCTACTCCTCAAAGTCTGAAAAAAATATGTGGCACTATTCTTACCTAATTTACATTAGTTTTGCTAAAACTAAACTAAATGTATATTTATTTCTGACTTAAAAACTCTATCCTAACTTTATTTTTTTTCTTTCTATTTTTCAGGTATTTTCGAAGGGTCTTATGCCTATTTTAGGCGTATCGAGCTCGAAACATCAATATGGTACGATATTTAGAACCTTGATTTAGAGTACAAAAAGTCAAATGAGATACTGAAATCAAAGAGGAGCAGTAAAGAGCATCCACTTTGTCTCTGGACATAATTTACTTGGAATGACACTAGTGGCAATTTAATAATAGGAAAACCATATCACCAAATCATTTTTGTGAATTTCAAATACAGAAAACATACAGTGGATCTATCTATCTTTGTGAATTTCAAATTATTGAAGTGGTCATTTAAATTTAACAAAAGTTAAATTCTTTTCCATGCTTAAAGAAATACATTTCACCATATCACCAAAACAAATATTGTGAAGTTTTAAGACAGGATAGTGGAGCTATCTTTAAGTTAGAACAGCCTTGACTAGGTTTGATAGGATCGAGAAACATAGGTAGCATAATTAAGTTGTGCATGCAACTTAAGGAACAAGAATAGCAATAACAAATAGTGAATCTAATATGTCAATAAGATGATTTTATTAGTCCATATTTCATCACATATCCTTGCTCATTTCAAAATTCAGAATAGTACTTAATTTCATCAGAATCATTACCCAGCATCACCATTATGCAATGTAAATGTGAATCTCATGATGAAGAGTATTAGCCAAACCAGAACAAAAAAAAAAAGAAACACTTCTGAAATCAACATCTTGGGCTTTATCTAGTTCACACATTTCCCATGAGAAGGCCAATTTTACCAAGACAAATTTATGGTGTAATAGGAATAAGCTTAATATTGATCTCTTCAAGTAGATGGTTGCTTAGGCTAACTTGAATCAGGCATCATTGCACTTATATCATGTGAAACAGCTTCTCAGTGATCAACAAAGGTCATCATCCTCTGCTCATTGATCAATAACATAAGAAAATTTATTAATGATTGTTTTACCATAATAAATGATGTTTCAACTTTCGAGTTCATAAGATAGTATTGAAGCTGCCTTCAACTCTTTCGAACAGATTACATCTCACCTTGCAATCAAATTTGCAACAAAAACTGCTTTCTTGATACTGTCAAGATGAAAAGATCATAGAAGACAACAACATAAGTAATCAATATGAGACATGAAAATTTTGGTTTCAGAATAGCTGGAATAGGTCAGGTCTATGTCAGATAATGACCTAGGGACTTTTAGACTTAAAGCTAACCTGAAACTGTGCATCCAAGATCAATCCAATTATTTGCAATCAACCCACACAAAATTCTAATTTGGTGGTACTGCAGTTCTACCAGTCTAACTGGTTTTCTGTTAAGAATTTTCATACATCACCAAAGCATCCTACAAAGCATCATGAATACAAGGTTCACCCTGTATTCGTGCATGCGATAGACATTGAGCAGGTCCTATAATTCAGACCTGCCAATCACCCGTGTAGGAACAGCCATCAGAATTCTAAGCAAAATAGCAGCAACAGCAGATGACAAATGACTGAGAAAGAGAAAAAGGAAGTGAGGGACAAAGGACTTGTAGAGTGAAAAAGGAGACCACTTAACCATTGGAAAGGCAATCTTAAGCCATGATCTCAGCTGATCTACCATGCAACTGGAAGAGAGAAAGAGGAGCATTTTCTCCTCTTCAGTAGTGAAGTTGATCAGTAATTTCAAGATAGGAGAGAAAAAGGGACTAAATGATGATGCCAATATTTTTAAAAGTGCTAGACGCTAGAAGGCACCAAGGTCCCAAAATGCCCTAGCGCTCGCCTAAGTGCCCACCCGAGCGAAGCACTCCCAAATATTAAATTTTTAAAAATATATATTACAACTGATAAATTTGAATGAAAAAATAAAAAAATACATCAAATTGCAACAAATAAAAATCCTATCAGGGTGCTGTTTTGCAGGAAATAAGACAAGATATGAATGTGATATTCCTACCTACAGTTCTAAGCAGTAGTTTCAAAATGGGGTGCAATTTGAGGTGGGTGTTATGCAGTGTTTTTTAACAGCTGTTATGTTCTAAGCAGTGTTTTCATATCAATGTGATGTTTACCTATGAAATGAGAAAGAGAGGACTGAGCAGATGGAGAAGTAACTGACAAAAAACTATGGAGAAAGGTGGGGGGAAGGTGGAAACCAATGGCAGACAAAGGTAGTTGGCGAGCGATAGGGTTTCGCTTTGCTGGTTTTTGGTTTCTTTCACTTTTCGGGGGGTTAGGGTAAGTGATTTTAGTTGGTTCGATTGGAGCCATTGGACCAACTTACTTCATCCAAGCTGACCGCGATCAACTTGGCTTCGGCACATGCCCAAGTGTGCGCCCGAGTTGTCCAATGCCTGGGCTCAACCGTGTGCTTGAGTGACTCTTTATTGAAACGTCTCGGCCCGAGGTGTTGCAAGGTGCTCGGGTCTTGCCTCACCCGAGTGCCTTTTAAAAACACTAGATGATGCAAAGTTAAAGATTTAGAAAACAATATGTGAACCTATAAAAGTTCATTTGTTCAATTCCTATGTATAGGCTGAGCACAATTTCAACCTAAAAAAAAGAAAAAGTAATAAAAATGTCTCAATCACAAGATCTTAAGCTACTAAATCGTAGTTCAAAGTTTGAACTTCAAACATAAAAAGTCACCCCAACTTGATTTTTCAACAAAGCAATTAGAAGCTAAACCCCTTTTCTTTTCCTAGTTGGACTGAATAAACCAAATAAAGACAATTTTTTTCTAATTGAGCCAGTATATACACCATCAAGTATTAAGATTACTGTATCTAATTCAGATAGGTGATTAACCCATTCTAAAGCAGAATCTGATAGAAGTATATTTGAAATTTAAGACCAAATATTTCACAAAGTACCCCAATTCATTTTCAATTACTACAACACAACTAATAAGGATCTCCAAAAGATGAGTAGCTTGCACAAAAAGGTAGCATATGTGTTCATCTTATTAGATAATAAACAACTAATTGCCTAATAGCATCATTTATTGTGCTATCCCCTGATATGCTTATCTTCTTTTTTTTTTTTTGTTAAGGATCTGCTTATAAAAGAAGCAACATTTTCATCTGTCTTAGGTGTCAGCCAACTCCAGATCTTCTCCTGTCAGCTTCCAATATAGTCAAACCAATCTTCTAGATTGGTCTTCATGAACATAAAAATAAGTACAAACATGGGTCAGTTTAGCATGACTCGGCTCAGAAACAGCTTGGTGACCCTCAATGTGTCAATCCAACAGACTTAAGTACAAGAGTCTGATCCAGCATAGAGTATTCCTACGTGGTTTTTGAGAAGGAAAAATACGCCAATCCAGCATTGGAAATGAGTAAGGAGCCCAATTCTACGAAGCATAGAAGTGGAGAAACCTTTTTTAAAGAATCTGATAGCCAATTTAGGAACTAATGGAGCTAACCAAGATGCTGCACCACCTTCTAACAGTAATAGAATAGACTTTTCTATTTCAAGTTGTTTGTGGACTAATTCTGTTGTTATCATTAATGGTAGATAGTTGATCAAAAAAGAAGTCCTCACCTAAGTGTTATGCTTGGATTTTCTTCTTCTCCGTGCAATAAACACAATGCATCAAAGATTAAAAATAAATTCTAATTAAGAAAACAAGCTAAAAGGACAGCACATTATTACTTTGAATTTCATGTGTAAGAACAAGAAAAAGAAAATGACAACCATCAGGGATTTTGTTAAAAGTTAAGACCATTAATTCTTGTAGTTGCAAAGGACAAATAAAAGTGTAAGTACTTTTGTTATGTCAACACTGTTTGTGAAATCAAGCTCACTCGGATCGATCTCATATTCAGGGACTTCGCGAACATTTTTGACATGCATGGGAGCAACCTAAATAAGGGACAAAGAGACAAGAATGAATATTAGACAACAGCTTATCATAGAAAATAACATGATCCAAACTTGCATGACATACCCGAACTTTGGCACCATTCTTCTCCAAAAGCCTAATAACTTCATTGTTGTTGTAGTGTATTGCGTCTGCAAGTGGCTGTTAATGATAAAGTAATAAGGAAATATATCTGAAGAAAAGAAATGTGAAGAATACCTCATAGATCCATGGATTCTTTTATGAGGTAAAAAGAAATGTCGTCTATTTGATGGCAAACAATGGTGTATCTTATAGAAAATAAAAACATTTGATCCAATGTTAATAAGATCTACTTATTTAATAATTATGCTAAAATGTATTGTATTGGTTGAACATCACCATGGCTCACAAGGACTTAAATATTGTGAAACCTTTTTTTTTTTTTTGCACCTCTAGAATAGATAAGAGTGATAGACCTAGAAAGTCCTTAGCAGATTTAAGAGTAATTTTACAAACTACAACTTGGAAGTGCTCGGAAGTAACTTTACAAGCCAGCTTATAAAACATTAAGAGATTAAAAATTAAAAAAAAATTATTGAAGTGAAAAAAAACATTTTCAATAATTTATATAATAACAAGGACGATATTCATATTTCCATGGTTGCAAAAGCTACCATAGGACCAAAGTAATAAAACACATTAAAAAACCTTGAACAAGGTGATTGAAGAAAGATGATAAGTACCTACAGAAATTGATGTGGTATCGATCTAATGAGAAATACAGGGGAAAAACTTGCACGAGATATCTATTAGCCTAGAAATGACCTACAATATAATTCCTAGCGACACATACAATGGATTTAAGAAAAAAGGAAAAAAAATGAGTTCAAAGAATTACTATAATGTATAGATAATAAGAGTAAATGAGCAATCTAAACTATTTAGGGTCAACTACATGGGTTCTTTTTCTGCCGCTGAAAGGTTAGGGCAATATCACTATATCCACCATCAATCATTTCTTATTATTTCTAGTAAAGATTTCTTAGATAGAACCTCTACCTCTTCTGGCGAAACTTTCCTAAATGACTTACTTTGGTGATATGAAAGTACATGTGATGGAGCTATTAGCACAAAACCAATCAAGTGGCTACCCAACTTGTATTAATAATCAGCCTTTGTTTCTTATCTAATTGCACTCATAACAGAAAAGTTGTTGGACATAACAGAGGAAGTTTCATTGTATGTATTATTGTTGATGACACTATATTGTTGATGATTAGATAGATAAACTTGGAATTAAAACTAACAGAGATAAATTTTAAGAATTAGATGTATCAGGTTAAGTAAAATTCCGACTAAACATATGAAATGGAACTTAAACTACAACATATATGCAATTCTTGTAATGTAACTAGAAAAGCAAAGATATAGTTGAAATAGATCCAGAAAAAAAGAATGGGGTGGTAGGGATTACTATTGGATCTATTATTCAACGAAGTGATTGAACCATTAAAATGGGTAGGGACAGCAAAATATATTGCTCAACCAATTGCCTCCTAAACAACGGAACTAGAAAAGATAGCTCTAAGGTCAGCTATGCCTTAAAGATCAGAGTATTGAGTAGTCAGGTGAAGAAAAAGGTCACACCACAGTTAGTACCAGATAGCAATATTGAAATTAATACGTGGTGTTAGCTAAAAAGATAGGATTATGAACAATTGTTTTGGTGAAAGGTTTAAGAAAACAATAAAAAAGAAAGATCTAATATGGTTAATACATATCCAAAAAGAAATTTCGAACGTGCAGATTAGGCAAGGTTAATAAATTCAAACTGGAGGTACTAGATAAAGGGAAGAAAACGTAAGAAGATACTTGAATAGAAACAATTAGAAAGGACTCTTAATTTATCTGCAGAGATTGCTCTGGACAAATCTCAATGGGATAAAGATATATGTAAGCCTCCCCATGTAGTTTCCAAAACCAACTTCTTGCTCTCTAAATAAAAAACAATGATGATGTTCAATGAATTAAAGATAACTGAGCTTCATTCTTTCTGTCAAATTGAAGAGAGAACATTCACTAACAGAGTAAAAAGAAAATAACAAACTTTACAGACTCTGCATGATAAACAGGTTTTTAACTCAATAAAATAATCTGAAACAAAAAATTATACTAGAATCTTGAAGACGATACAGCAGGAAGAACTTCTTTGTAGAGAAATAGTAAGCAGCAAACCAAAATGGAATACAGATCTAGAGTTTGTCACTACTATGATGTCCTAAGAAGATTCCACCCTGTTGCATTTTAAGAAAAAACAAATTAATCTGATTCATTAATTAAAGAAGGATACAAAGAAGTGCTTATTAAATTGAATCTAGAGGTGGCAAGCATGGAGACATCAAGAATTACAATGATAGAAAAAATCCCTCAAACCAACTTAGTATGATTGGCAAGGAAAGAAGAAACTGACTACTGGTTATAACTTCAGCTTATTTGTTTTCTATTAGCCATAACTTCTTGATAGAATAATCAAAATCATCCTTTAAAAATCTAAAAATTCTAATTATTGCTATTCTGTTTAGGAAAAATGGCCAATACGAACATCAACAAACATTATTTAGGACACATTCCCCATGTTCTAATGAAATTCAAAGCTGAACAGGGAAACCGGATTTCCAACTTTCAGGAGAGATTCCGTGGGAAATTGACCAATGAAAGTATGAAATCAAATTACATAATAAAAAAGAAACATCAATCATTTTGCTGGTTTTTAACTTTGCCCCCCCTTTTTTTGTCCTTCGATCATCTTGACAAATTCAGCCCAGCCAATTCTAGTCTGTAACCAAAGCTATTTTAGACTTAAGCCGAGAAAATTATTCGTATCAAACTCTAAATTTACATGATCGCTTCCCTTTTTCATTTTAAAGAAAAACTGCTTGAGGTCGTTGGAAGTAAATGTCAATTTAATCACTTAGATCAAGACAGACAATCCAACCCCTATTAGTTTTACAGCCTCTTCGTCTGTTTCATTTACACTACAAAAGATATATGACCAGTCACCCAAAACATTAATCAAGCAATTCGTACGAAAACACATGAAAACGGAAAGTATCAGAAGAGGTAGAAAGAACAAAGGAAAAGAACGAGTCTTTTCTCCATAATAATCAAGAAATACCCGGAAAGAACGAATCACTTTCACAAGAATGGGAAGAAGGAATATTTTCTTCAAGAATCAAGAACCCGAATATCTTTCACGTATCAAGAACCACTTGGAGAGAACGAATCTTTTTTCGCAATAATCATCGGCAAATTAACCAACGCATACCGTGCTGCCCCACCGGTCCTCGGGGTCGGCCTCAGCCCCTATCCGAAGCAGCAACTGGGCGATGTCGGCGAACCCCTGGCACGCGGCGACATGCAAGGCGGTGCGCCCATCGATGTCCCTGAAGTTGACGTCGGCGCCCGACCCCAGAACCTCCTTGATCCCGTCCAGGTCGCCCTCGTTGGCGAGGAACATGAGGCGGATGCCGGAGCCTATCTCCTCGGGGACCTGCGTTACTTTCGCGGCGGGGCCGCCGGATAGGGGGACCTCGGCCGACCGGTCATCGTCGCGCTCCGGGGCGAGAGACGACTGCTTGCCAAGGGAGAACCGCGCCGTGGGCTTCCCCTCCATTACCGGGGGCGGGCTGCGACGACCTTCTTCGGGATCGAGGGATTTAAACCCCGGAGCGAGATCGCTAGCGAACGGCAGATGGGATCGGGATTCAAGAAGACAAGAGAGAGAGAGAGAGAGAGAGAGAGAGATTTGTATGCCGTGTGAAACGCGAGTTTGAGAGGGAGAAAGGTCGTTTAGGGGAGCCAAAAATAACATGAAACAGAAAGCAGAAGGTCCATTACCCGTAAATAACAGCCGTAGCCTAACGCGTTGAGTCGATGGTACGACGTTTCGAAGGGGTCACCTGCCACGACTGCAAAGGCAACACGGTTCCACCTCGAACGAGAAGGGCGGGGCCCCACGCAGTACGCTGATATATTAATTGTAATATTTTGTTGATGTTAGTTTTATGTTATTATGTTAAAATATTAATTTAATGATGATACATTAATCTATTTATTAAAAATTGAGAATTATTATTTTTAGCTAGTATATTTTTGAAGATATTTATTAGCTTAGTTCTTAAAAGTTTCGATAGATTATCATGAGATTCTGAACATAATTTCATCTTTATACTTACTCTTTAAAAAAAATGTGCTACAAATATTATAGATCTATAACAAGTTAATTTACTTATTTTCAAGGATCATGACAAATTGTGGATGCCCCATTGGCAAATATGTTAAAGGAGACGTCTCTTGGACAAAAAAGGTTCAAAAACATAAAAAAAAAAGAATTCGTCCAAAAATAAATATGAAAATCATTAGCTCTCTACGTAAATTTTTGTAACGAGAAAACTTCTATGAATGATGATTTACAAAAACATTAAATAACACGTTATTCGGATTTGGTCTAATTTTTCTCTCTGACTATTTACCACATTGAATTTGGGAATCTTAATTGAGCATTGTCTTCCCAGACCAAGTCAACGTAGAAGAATAACCCCTCGAGAGCAGCAACTTCGTGTTAATAATTTTGTAGCGCATGAGATTCTAACTTCTGGAATGTAAATTTACGTAGCCCATTTGCTAACGTTGATAATGACGTTGCTTGATTCCAAATCCGATCGTTAATTTGGGCTTTAAATAAATATAGAGTTTATGACTTGGATACCACCTCGATTCAGTTGCAACATGATGGGTTCATCGGGTTCGGATCCGAAAGCAACCAAAAAGATGTTTTGAGGTCTGTACAAGTGTCCCTCATTTGCAATTCCCTGTTTTTGTTTGATCTTTTAGGGTTTTTTTTAAGGTCAAAGATGGCCTCTGGTTTAATAGTAAAGAGAGGAGGAAATGAATTGGATGGTTGAAGTCCTACCTAGTGTATGTGTTGTGAAGGGAGAATTGATGATCCTCTGGTTTAATAGTAAAGAGAGGAGGAAATGAATTGGATGGTTGAAGTCCTACCTAGTGTCTGTGTTGTGAAGGGAGAACCAATGATTGATGACCCTAACTCGTTGAAGATGGACAATTGAGTAAGATCACTTACTTGAGCCAAAATTATGATCTTAATGGGATGCAGATGCTGGATTATGTTTCTGGCTTGCGTTATGATAAATTGACGATGCGCATGTTGTAACATTTGGAGTTATGCTTACTTAGTTCACACTGCATGTACATGTAATTTAAGATGTGATGAAATGTCCTGCAACTTGGTAACTCAAAAGGATTGTGTTTTTGTGATGAATTAGTTTATCTAAGCCTCTCATACTTTGGTATTAGTTTGGAATGATATTGGAATTGCAAATGTTAAAATATCTTATTCTTGCTCTGTGTTCTTCATGAGGAATCAAGGTTGGCATATATGGGCTATGTGTCCTTAAATTTTCCTATTGTGCTAGAAATTGTCGACTTCTTCATTGTAAGGAACTCAAATACTCACCTCAACTGAATCTTATGTCTTATCTTTGTGAGCCTGAAGATTCTCCACATGAAATGAAGCTTGATCTAATCTTGACAGTGTCTTTGTAGCTGTGGTGTGTGAGTGTTGAAACCCAAAAAAAGTTGGTAATATGCAATTTCATCGTTTACTGGATCGCCTTAGTTTTTTTCTCATTTAAAAACAAGCATGTAAAGATTTATTTTGGAGGGATTTTCTGAATAATAATCTGCAATGTGTGCATATGAACTTTCTATGCCATATTGAAAAAGAATTTTGATTAAAAATGTATATTTGCATGATCTTGTTATATATGATATGCAGCGAAGATTTTCTACAACCCCCGAATTAATTGAAGGTGATTGATTTTCATGATAAATATTGTGAGCATACAAGTCAAAGGACAAAAGGTCATATTTCTCAGTTGCTGATTTTCTTCCCCAAAAAAGAGGTTTGATTGTTCAGTTTGATATTTCCTCGTCGTAATGGAAAACTGTATGATGTTCACCACCTGCTCTCGTGGTTTAAATTTCTTTTTATGATGTTGTATGATATTCTTGCAGATGTTGCTTTGCATTAACTTGATATTGACTCCTTTGGGATGCCTTGCAGATTGGAAGTCATTTGAATGACAGAGACAAGATGCATAAGGATACAATCAACTTCTGTCAGGCTGTTCTGCAATGCAAATTTATCGATTGGAAACCAGTGATCTGCAGTAGTTTGTGCCATCCAATTATTCATGTGGATCTTGTAATCACTGTTGGTGGAGATGGCAGGCTTTGACAGGATAGTCACTTTTTGGATGACTCTGTCTCATCAGTACTAGGAGTCAATTCAGGCCCTGCTCAAGTTGAAGAGGTCAGTTGGGGTAATAAACTTAAGGTTTGATGAGTTGACAGTATATCTCCTTATAGTTTCCACCTGTTTCTTGTGTTCCCCTTCCTATTTGTTTATGTGATATTAATATTTCCTTGTTTGACAGGGTGATTGTGTCTCCGTTGGTGCAAAAAATTGATACCATGACAGTTTCATGTCTCATGTTTAAGTCGAGGAGTTGAGCAATGAATTTGGTGCAACAAGAAAGGCATGCGTGGGTCAGAATACTGTAGAGGTATTGGTTGCGTACGAGCGAAAGTTGGATTGGTCCGTTGCGAGACAGTTTGGAGGGGCGACGTCCTATGCCTCGGGAGAGGTTGGCTTCATTTGTCGGACGACCAGGACCAGGTGAGATGAGACCGACGTATCATAAGTCGGATAACTGGGTTGGCGTGGCTCGGAGTTAGAGCCGGTGAGTCGCGAGTCGGAGATCGAGTTGGAGTGACTCGGTAAAAGATTTGACGAGTCGTAAGTCGGAGATCGAGCTGGAGCGACTCAGTTAGAGATTTGATGAGTCGTAAGTCGAAGATCGAACTGGAGCAACACGATTAGAGATTCGTCGAGTCACAAGTATGAGGATCGAGTTGGAGTGACTTGGATCGAGCTAGAGCGACTCCGTTAGGGGTTCGTCGAGTCGCAAGTTTGAGAATCGAGCTGGAGCGACTCGGTTAAAGACTGAGCCCGTGGGCCGAGTGATTGATCTTGAATTCAGGTTTTGGTGCCGACGGGTCCAGAGTCGGGAGCCGATCTAGAGCGACCCGGGCAAGAGATTTGGCGAGTCGCAAGTCGAGGATCGAGCTGGAGCGACTTGGTTAAAGATTGAGCATGTGGGCCGAGTGATTGATCTCGGACTCAGGTTTTGGTGCCGGTGGGTTGCAAGTCGGGAACCGATCTGGAGCGACCCAAGCGAGAGATTTGGTGAGTCGCAAGTCAAAGATCGAGTTGGAGCGACTCGGTTAAAAATTGTGCCTGTGGGTCGAGTGACTGATCTCGGACTCAGGTTTTGGTGCCAGCGGGTTGCAAGTCGGGAATCGATCTGGAGCGACCTGGGCGAGAGAGGGCTAGAGATTTGGCGAGTCGCAAGTCAAAGATCGAGCTGGAGCGACTCGGTTAAAGACTGTGCCTGTGGGCCGAGTGACTGATCTCAGACTTCGGTTTTGGTGCCGGCGGGTAGCAAGTCGGGAACCGATCTGGAGCGACCCGGGCGAGAGATTTGGCGAGTTGCAAGTCGAGGATTGAGCTGGAGCGACTCGGTTAAAGACTATGCTTGTGGGCCGAGTGACTGATCTCGGACTCAAGTTTTGGTATCGGCGGGTCACAAGTCGGGAACCGATCTGGAGCGACCCGGGCGAGAGATTTGGCGAGTCGCAAGTCGAGGATCGAGCTAGAGCGACTCGGTTAAAGACTGTTCCCATGGGCCGAGTGACTGATCTCGAACTGAGGTTTTGGTGCCGGTGGGTTGCAAGTCGGGAACCGATCTGGAGCGACCCGGGCGAGAGATTTGGCGAGTCACAAGTCGAGGATCGAGTTGGAGCAACTTGGTTAAAGACTGTGCCTGTGGGCCGAGTGACTGATCTCGGACTCAGGTTTTGGTGCCAGCAGGTCGCAAGTCGAGAACTGATCTGGAGCGACCCGGGCGAGAGATTTGGCGAGTCGTAAGTCGCGGATCGAGCTAGAGCGACTCGGTTAAAGAATGTGCTTGTGGGCCGAGTGATTGATCTCGGACTCAGGTTTTGGTGCCGACGAGTCGCAAGTCGAGAACCGATTTGGAGCGACCCGAGCAAGGGCTGGACCTGTGGGTCGAGTGAAGGCTGGGTGGCGTCGTTGGGCGGCACGCCAGATTTTGCCCGGATGCCATCATGCCACGTGGTGAGCCAGGTGGAGCGGCGCGGGACTTGGTGGGAAACTTTTGTTTCAAATGGCCTCCGGCGAGAGATTTCGGGTGACGAGGCGCCGTCTGGATGGAGCTCTGAGGCCGATGAATCTAGCGAATCTAAGGGGTTATGATGGGTTTTAAATGCTGTGACCATCTCTTTCCTTGGGAAGCCCAATCGTCGTCTCGTAGTGGAGTAGCCTGCCCTTTATAAGCCCTTTCCAGAGTAATTGCCATCACTTTTGCTTCAGTCCTTCATCCCGCGCCCCAGCTTCTTTCTTCCAACCTTGAGGTCGGGATGTCTCCGTCTTCATCTTTGTCTTCATCTTCGTCTTCTTCCTCCGGGGCCCCGCGAGCTGAAGTCGTCAGTGTGTCCTCTGATAGCGCTCCCTCAGAGGGCATAGGGAGCTCTGCCGCGCTTGAGACTCTCAAGTCGTGGCACGATGTGGACTCAGTGGTGACCGAGGATCTATTGAGGGTACTCCGGGATTGTTATCGTGTCCCGGAGTGTTATGGCATTCACGCCCCTCGACTCGGACAGTGGTCGTACGATCAGTTTCCCGATGGGTTCGGGCTGACCGTAGGGGCCTTTGAGGCGGGGCTGCGGTTCCCGCTGCACTTCGTCATCGGGGAGTGCCTCCATCACTAGGGAATATCGTCGTCCCAAGTGACGCCAAACTCTTGGCGCTATCTGGTGGCCTTTATTGGGGAGTGTCGGGGGGCTGGGATCGAGCCGACCAGGACCCTCTTCCTGGCCTGCTTCCGCCTGTGTAAGGGGCAAGGCGAGTATTACTTGACCGCTCGTAGCGGTTTTAAGATCAACGATGCACCTTCCAACAACAAAGGTTGGAAGACCCGCTTCTTCTTCATCAGTTGTAGTCGGGGGTGGGGTTTTAGCACTGGATGGACCTTCCGAACCATTGATAATACCTCCCCGTTGTTCTTTGTCGGAGAAACAACGGACGTGACTCGGCTGAGGGGCATCTTGTCCTCTTCTCGGGCAATCAAGGAGATGACCGAGGAGTGGCTGGTCGAGGCAGAACAGAGCCCTGCCATTGGGGGTATGGTCATTCGCATATGATGGATCGTCCACTCGTCCCGAGCTATCCGACCGACCGATATTTTTTTGTAGAGATGGTGGATCTTCAATTTGTGGAGAATACGCTTAGCGCCAAGGCCGCTGTGCCACCGCCTCGAGACGGCGAGGATCCCGGAGCTGGGGATGCCCCACAGGAGGGCACACCAAAGTGGACGTCGGGATCTCTGGAAGCAGGTCGCCCTCCAAAGAAGGCAAAGACCTTGGTCCAGAGGATGCCTGCGAACTCGACTGCTTATGCGAGAGCTGTCTCAGGATCATCTGGGGCTGCTCCCCAAGGCGAGGGCTCGGGGAGCGCGAGGGGGAAGGGGGTGGTCGGGTCGTCTGGTGGTGACCCTTCTAGGAGGACGCCGGCGCGCCCGACGTCGATGCGGGACCTATGCCACGTTCGTTCTTGGGCCGAAGGCAAGTAGTACCAGGCCCTGAACATGGCCGACCTTCCGACTGGGGAGCCGGGAACCCCCTACATCTCTCGATGGGCGACTCTCAAGGCTGACAGTCGCATCTGGGGCGACGGGTCGACCGCTCAAGAGTTCATCCGAGGGGCACTTCACCCCGCTATGGCAAAGGATCTTTACTGCTCCCCCTCGGAAGTGCTGGCGGACCGGGTGGCCAAGTCGCTTGTCTGGGTAAGTGGTGGTTTTCTTTCCTTGCTTGATCCTTCCTTGTGTGGGTCCTAACGCCGATCTTTGTGCAGGGCCAACACTACACCATGGCGCTGATCGATCGGGTCCTCAACGCCGGGCGAGTGATCGAGCGTCAGTTAGACGTCTACGCTGCTCTTCGCTTGGAGAAGCTAGAGCTGAAGGTCGGGGGGGCCCGAAGGCCGTTGTCGCGGTCGAAGAGTGTGCCTCTACTCTGGATGAGGAGGTGAACCGCTTGAAGGTCGAGCTGGAGGAAAGCTGGTCACGCATCTGGATGCTGGACAATGAGCTGCTGACCCTTTCTCACGATGTCGAGACCGCCAAATCCTTGGCTTGGGCCGCTGAAGAAGTCCTGAGGGAGGAGCGGCTAGCGTTGCCTGAGAAGATAAAGGAGGCGATCGTCGAGTACAAGTCATCCGTTGGGTTCGAGCATGGCTTGGTGAGGTCAGGGCGGGTGACATACGAGTTCGGGTATCGAGTAGCCTGTGCTCGCTTTCGAGCGAGGTACCCGAACTTGGAACTAGAACCAGACCCATTTGCTGACCAGTCGGAGGACCAGAATGTCGACATGCCGGCGAGCATCCCCTTTGATGACGGGCCCGAGACCCCCCCCCCTCGGAACTAAGGGTTGTACTTCCCTCTTTCTTTTGTTTTGGTCGGGTCGAGTTTTGAAACTATATCGCCCGATCACAATGTGTATTTTTTTCATCAATAAAAACTCCTATTTTGGAATCCTGACTTCTCGTCTTTCTCTACCACAGAGGTACATGCTTCTTTCAATTGATAAAATGCGTCTTTTCGGGGCCTTGTCCTTCGATTTTTATGGATAGAATTTCTTCAAATTCGTCGCATTCCATGTCCTCAGCAGAGGTATTCCCTCTAAGGTCTCAAGTCGGTAGGTCCCATCTCGAACCACATCACAGACTCGATAGGGGCCTTCCCAGTTAGGCGCGAGTTTTCCTCTCCCTCTGGTCGGGTCGCTCACCTCTACCTTTCGGAGGACGAGGCCCCTGACCTTGATCGGTCGCGGACGAACTTTGCAGTTGAATATCCGAGCCGTTGCCTTCTTGTACGACAGGGTAAACAGAGACTCTCCTAAGGAAGTTTTGGGAGTTGTTCGCATTGCCCATAAGATGCTAGGGAGCTTGTCCACCCAGGCTCTGTGCGCGCCCGATATCCTCTTTTTCAGGCCCTCCAGAATCGCCCAATTCATTACTTCAGTCTGGCCGTTAGTTTGGGGGTGTGCAATCGAGCTGAACCTCAACTGTATCCCATATGATTGGCAATAGGCCTTGAACTTAGCGTTGTTGAATTGAGCTCTGTTGTCGGTGATGATAGCCCTCGGGATCCCGAACCGAGTGATAATGTTCTTCCATGTGAAGCTTTAGATTTGTTTCTCGATGATGGAGGCCAAGGGTTCGGCTTCAACCCACTTCGTGAAGTAGTTGACCCCAACTATAAGAAAGCGTCGTTGTCCCAATGCTGAAGGAAAGGGTCCATGGAGATTGAGTCCCCATTGGGTGAAGGGCCAGGTCGCATCCATCAGGGTAAGAGGGACTGCTGGCTGATGTTGCAGTCAGGCGTGCCTTTGACATTGTTGGCACTGCTGCATGTATGATATAGCGTCCTGGCGCATGGTCGGCCAATGGTATCCTTGTCTGAGAGTCTTGAAGGCCAAGGTTCGTCCCCTGATGTGCTCCCCACAAATCCCCTCGTGGAGCTCGGCCAGGACCGTTTCAGCTTCTGATGGCGCGGGGCAGCGCAAGAGGGGTTGAGAGAAGGCCCTACAGTACAGCTTTCTGCCGATGATGCAGCACCAGGCTTAGGTTTGTCTCAACCATCTCGTAGCCGTCGGGTTATCGAGCTTCGTTCTGTCCTTCTTGAAGCGGAGGATTTCTTCTATCCAGCTTGGAGGTACCTCCGTTTTGGCGACCTCATGAGTCGTCACTATTGGCGCTGTTACGGACTCAGTTGCTGGGGTCGATGTTGGGCTGCGGGCAGAGGCTGATCTGGCCAACGCATCGGCCCGTGTATTATGCTCCCGAGGTATTCTAGTGATCAAGAGGTGGTTGAAGCGATGGGCGAGCCGCTCCGCCTTTGTCAAGTATAATGCCATTGTTGGGTCACAGGCTTCGTAGCTCCCATTTACGTGTCCCGTCACCATCTGGGAGTCGCTGAAGACTTCGAGGTTGCCTGCATGCATCTCCAGAGCAAGGCGTAGGCTGTGAAGAAGCGCCTCATACTCGGCCTCATTATTGGTGGCCTGGAATTTTAATCAGAGCGATCTCTGGTAGGTTTCTCCGGATGGGTCTTTGAGGATAAGCCCGACCCTGACTGCTTCGGTAGTGGACGAGTCGTCCACATGCAAAGTCCATGTGCTCTCGTTGTTCTCCTGCCCAATAGCATGGTCTTCAAGAGTTAGCTCAGAAATGAAGTCAGCTAGTACCTGAGCTTTGATGGCGGTCTTGGGGGAGTACTGAATGTCGAATTCGTCGAGCTCGACCGACCACCACAGCATCCGACCCAATGCGTCGAAGTTGGAAAGGATTTGCCGCAATGGCTGGTCGATGATCACTTTGATTATGTGAGCTTGGAAATAGGGCCGCAGCTTTTGGGCCATCTTCATTAGCGCGAGGGTTAGCTTCTCGATCGGGGAGTATCGTGCCGCGGGCCCGACGAGGACATGGCTGACATAGTATATGGGTTGTTGCGTTGGTGGCGTTTCCCGAACTAACACCGAGCTGACTGCCTACGTCGAGGCCGCCAGGTAGAGACCAAGGGTTTCGCCTGGCTCGGGTGAGGCGAGTCGAGGCAAGCGGGCAAGGCATGCTTTCAATTTTTCGAAGGCTTCTTCACATTCCGGGGTCCACGTAAAGTTGTCAGCTCGTCGTAGAGCCTGGAAGAAAGGGAGACACTTGTCGCCCGAACGCGACACGAACCTGCTGAGCGCTACCAACTTCCCGGTGAGTCGCTGCACCTCCTTGATCGAGCGAGGGGAATGCATCTCGATTATGGCCCGAACCTTTTTCGGGTTGGCATCTATCCCCCTCTGGTAAATGACAAAGCCGAGGAACCTCCCCGAGCTGACCCCGAAGACGCACTTTGCGGGATTCAGACGCATGTTGAACCGTCTAAGCATTTGGAATGTTTCCGCTAGATTGGTCAAGTGCGCGCTTGCAGCCTTGCTCTTTATGATCATGTCGTCAACATATACTTCCATATTCCTCCCGAGCTGGTGCTTAAACAGCTTGTCGACCATCCTTTGATAAGTTGCCCTAGCGTTCTTCAGACTGAAGAGCATCACTTTATAGCAATACACCCCTTTGTTAGTGATGAAGGCGGTGCTCTTTTGATCTTGAGTCGCCATCCGGATTTGGTTGTAGCCCGAGAATACGTCCATGAACATAAGGAATTCATAGCCTGCGGTGGCGTCGACTAGTTGGTCTATCTTGGGAAGCGAATAGCAGTCCTTGGGGCAAGCTCGGTTGAGATCGGTGTAATCAACACACATCCTCCAGCTTCCATTGGATTTCTTAACGAGAATTACATTCGACAGCCACCGAGGGTATTTCACCACGGTAATGAATCCCGCTTCTTTAAGGCAGTCGACCTCATCACTGATTGCCTTTTGTCGGTCCGGAGCGAACTTCCTTGGTCTTTGCCTCACCAACCGAGCCTCGGGGTCGATGTTAAGCTGGTGTTGGGTCACCTCTGGCTCAATCCCGGGCATCTCCTAGGGGGACCGTACGAACAAATCAGCATTTTTCCTCAGGAAATCGATGAGGTGGAGCTGATATGCTTCGAGGAGCGTCGTCCTGACTTTCACGATTAGATCGGACCGGTTCCTTTTTAGGGGTACCTCGGTGAGTTGCTCGGGGGGCTCCAACTGCATTGGCGCTATGGGTCCCTCGCGAGGGTCGGGGATTTGACGGGGGCGTGACTTCCCTGGGAGAGTAACCGTCATAAGATAGCATTGCCTTGACTCTCTTGGATCACTTCGGGATTCCCTGATCCCCGCCGAAGTCGAAAACTTGATGGCCCTGTGGTAGGTGGATACCACCGCCTTTAACTTGTTGAGTGTCGGTCAGCCGAGGATGACGTTGTAGGCCGAGGGCAGATCGACTACCATGAAGGTAGTCATTATTGTCTTTGCTCTCGGCTCTTCCCCGGTAGTGACAGGGAGGATGGTGGACCCGAGCGGGGAGATGGAATCCCCCGTGAATCCAGTGAGTGTCGACGCCATGGGGGTGAGGTCCTCCTTGGTCAAACCGAGCTTCTTGAAGGCGTTGAGGTACAAGACGTAGGCGGAACTCATAGTATCGACCATCACCCTTTTGACCCGAGTGTTGGCGATCCGGATGGAGATCACTAAAGCATCGTCATGATGGGAGCGCTCGACTTCTTTGGCTTCGAAAGTGATTTCAGGCTCGAACTCGGGCCAAGGATGTTTCTTGACCATGCTCTGGGCGTAGGCCTTCCTTGCCGTTGAGCTGCTGCCGCCGGCCGCTGGTCCTCTGGAGACGACATCGATCTATCTTTCGATAGGTCCCCTGAGGCATGGAGTCGCTTCCCGAGGTTCCTTGAGATAGCACCCGAGGTGACCTCTCCGGATTAGTTCCTCGATTTGATTCTAGAGGTCGCGGAAGTTTTTCGTGTTGTAGTCGTAGTCCCAATGGAACCTACAATATTTGGACTGATCTTTGTGAGTAGTTTTCATGGGGTTGGGCTGTCGTAAGAGACTCTTCTCCCTGATTTAGAGAAAGATCTTGGTACGAGACGTGTTCAGAGGGAGAGGCGGGGGCCTCGGGAGCAGTAGCTCTTGTCGGTCGGGCCTCCGGTGGGGTTGCGTCGGGGCTGCTGAGGTCGTTCCCCGGGATTGTTCCGCCCTTGGCCTCTTGCCGTCCATGCGCTTTCCCGCCACCAGAGTTTCGACAGTGATGTACTGTTTGGCGCGCCGGAGCATCTCGGGGATGGTCATTGGTGGCTTTTCGATCAGCGACCAGAAGAACCTTGAAGGCTTCAAGCCCATCAGAAATGCCTGCATGATTAAAGAGGGGTAAGCATCTGGGAATCCCTAGATTTTAGTGGTGAAACGTGCCACAAACTGAGAGAGCGACTCATCTTCGCGTTGAGATAACGCAAGTAAGGTGGCCATGGAAGGCCTGGGTCGCACGCTTGCGAGGAAATTTTGCTCGAACTCCTTGGCGAGCTGGTCGAAGGACGAGACCGAGGACTAGCACAATCGGCTGAACCACGCTCGTGCTGGTCCCCTGAAGGTGGTCAGGAATGCCCGACACATCAGTGCATTAGAGGTGCCATAGAGGGCCATCTGAGCTCGAAACACGGTGACATGCTCCGCGGGATCGGAGTCGCCGTCGTACGTCTCCAATGCCGACAGCCTGAAGTTGAGGGGTACAGGCTTGTCCTATATTTCCTAAGTAAAAGGGGATCTGCCCAAGCCACCTTTGTTCGACTCACTCCACGATTTCTGGAACTCGCGTTGGAACTCGTCCAAGCGTTGGTTGACCCGGGACAACTAGATCCTGAACGAGTCATCCGCCGAGTCGGACAATATGGTGTCAGGCTCGGAGCGGGGCGGTGTGATTCGGTAGGGTGCGAGTATGCTCTACTCGGGCGGACCTCTCGGGTCCGTCGTTTGCTCTCGAGCTTCTATTGTCCCGACCTGCTCCCTGCTCGGCCTTTGTCGGGTCGGGTCAGTCGGGGGAGCTACTAGCCGCACGATCAGGAGAATGAGTGGGACGAGCATCTGCATCATCCCCGCCATTGCTTGTACTTGCTTGGTCAGGCTAAGGAACGCCTCGAGCGACACGGCCGAGGGTCCTATGGTAAGCCCGGGGGGCGACAACCCCGGGTCATTAAATAGGCGCCAGTAGTGATCTGGTGTCGAGGTCGGGATCCCCCCGTCTCTGAGGACGGGGAGGGACTGATCTCCGGGCCCGATAGAGGGATGACCGGTCGGTGGTTCTCCTTCGGGGAGAGCTCCTACGAGATGCTCTTGCAACATGGCCCTCCTCCTAGCGTCAAAAATGTTGGTGAACAAATATGCCGTGGTTGATGAGTCAGCACGGCTTGGTCCATGGGTCGATGTCGAGAGTCTTCTGTTGGCTGAGCTGGATGCCGAGGTAGATCGGGCCCTCGTGACGAGGTGTTGATCAACGTTTCTCGGTCCGAGCGTCGTTTATGTTGAGCAACATCTCTCCATCTCTAGGCTGGTTGGCAGCTCGCCTTCGTACACTGGATGGCAATTCCTAGGTTGAGATGCTTACGACTCGAGGGTGATCGCTTTCTTGCAAAAATAACATTCGTCGGGTGATTCCCGACTTTGGCCCCTCCGACGAGCAAGTCAGTAGTTGTTTTTCTATTCTTTTTTCTCTCCCCTAGCCAGATGTTGACCGGAGGCTTTTATACTACTGTACGAGGGTCGGTCGTATGCGGGTTTGGTGTGGCGACCGATCCTCGAGGGATGAGACGATGCTTTTGTGCGGTCGTCGTCCCGGGATACGCGGAACGACGCCAGACGATGCCGTCCCGAGCTTTCGGGATGAGACATACCAAACAACGCCTTGGTATGGGTTCTGACTTGGCGCTTGGGGGTGCTCCCCTTGCTGACTCGGTTGTAGCGCAGCGTGACATCGGTTGTGACGTGTCTTGAACCCAAAATATACCTTATCAACCCACAACAGTTCTGCCCATCTCCTTCCTCGACTCCTTGATCCCCTAGCTCGACACCTTGTACTTGTCGTCCCGGCTCTTCACCAGTTCCGGCGCTGCCATGGCCATCTTAACCTTTTGGGGCGACATCATCAGCGCCGGCGCCCCCAGGGGAAGGCGGTCGCCGCGGTCCACCTGCCACGCTCACCAGAACTTGCCGTACATCTTCGCCAGCCCCTTCAGCTCCTGCCTTTGCATCACCTCCGGCATTCCGGGGCACATCAACACGCCCGACTTGACCTAGTACGCGTGGGAGTGCCACAACTTCTGCTCCCCTGCCGGCAGCGTCTCAAAGATCCCATCGAAAACGATGTACTCGACTCCTGCAATGGGAACAATTACTTCACGAAAGCTTTTCGTCCGTAGCCGATGCTATTCGTCTTCTTTTGATGAGGTGGGCGGAGGGGGCGTCGGAGTTGTAGACGGCGCACCGGAGGACGTCCTGGTTAATGCGGGCGGCGTAGTGGTGGGCCTGGATCTGGCAGCCCAGGTCGTGGGAGTAGAGCGCGAAGCTTCACAGGTGCTGTTTCATCTGCGACACCGGCTTCTTCGACTGCAGCATCTGCGCGCCCTCGTTGATCAGCTTCCGCTCCACCGTCATCGGCTTCCCGGGCGGCGTAGGGCCGTCGACGCCCGCCACAGGCGCCGGCCGCGGGTTCTCGTCGCTCCAGGACATCAGGCACGGTGATGATTGCATCGAGTCGGCCGGGAGGGCTTATTATAGCGAAGTGAGCAGCGGAGGGAGGCGCCGTTGGACTCGACGTGCTCGCTACGTGGCGTTTTGCATGCCAAAGAAGCTTAAAAAACACTCCGCCACTCATTCAATAGTTACCCAATTCGCTGCTCAGGTTTTCCTGTGGTCTCCAGTACTTTCGCCAATCACGAAGACATTCATGGTCCCATTAGTTCGTAGATCTCTCAGCCTGTAACCAAATTGATCGAACCGGTTAAGCAATTTGGTTCACGTCAGTTTGGTTGATTAGGTCCAACAAAAATCGAGAAAACAGTGAGTCACGAGTTAGAGGCGGTTCGACGCACTGCCCTACGAACTATGAAGAGCTGGTATCTTATCCCTTCCTCTAAGGGGGGCACTGCAGAGTTCCCGTTTCTTCCACCAATTGGCCTGCAGCAATGGCAGCGACGATCCCGGCCTCCGCGTCCCTCTCGGTCGGCCGCTTTCCGAACAACCGCACCTCGTCCTCCTCTTACCCCTGCCCCGCCACCGCCCTCCGTAGAACCTTCTTAGTCGGTTTCTCGAAATTCCCGGCCGCCGTCGCCAAACCCTCGCTTGGGGTCGCTTCCCTCCCTTCGAGGCGTTACCTTCGTACCCACTGCCAACAGCAGGAGCAGCAGCAGAGGCTTGCGGTCGTCCCCAGAGAGCAGCGATGGATGTTCGAGGAATCCGAGATCAATGGACCCGTATACTCTCTCTCTCTCTCTCTCTCCTTTACTACCCCTATTCTGATTCTTCCAATTTCTCGTAAATAATACCCGTGTTTTTTCTAGTAAGTTTGCATTGCGGTGTAAATTGTTTGTTTTTGTCCTACTTGTTCAATTTGTGGGTGTATGGCTTCTGCGTATATCGACCCCTTTAACTTGGCTGTATTTGCGGGAACCTCATTCACCTGGCTGCCCTTCTTTTGTTCTATGTGATTGTTGGAAAATCTTAAGGTTGAACCCCTTTAAGAGGCGATACCTCTAGGAGTTGAAGGAATCAGTTTCGATTGGACTTACTGGTCCATAGAACAATTTTTTTTTTCTGATTAAGGATTCAAGTGGAGTTGAACTCTTTGGAAGAAGGAAAAAAAAAGAAAAACTTTGACCCTGTTTGTGTTTGTAAAATGCAGATAAAAAACACAAAGCATCAGCTATAGGAGCAGTCCGAAAGAAGAAAAAGACAAAATAATTAAAAAGAGAATTGAATATTATATGGCTGATCTGGATGTTTTTAGGCCGATATTGTGGTAGAAAAGGAAGCTTATTTGACACTGAATAATTTGACCTGTCGTGGACCACTTGTTAGCATTCATCTGGGGATGGTTAAGTATGTGAGCACTAGCTTTGCCTATGGGTAATTCAGTGTGCATCTCGGTAACTATAGATTTCTGTTTAGTTATATAATTTCACATTTGGACTAGGTCAGTTGATTTTGGATATTTGAGGCCAGAACTCCATAGGAAAGGCAAGGGCGATTGTTAACTAAGGGGACTGATAGGGAAGCCATGAGCATCAGCGTATTGCGTATCTATGCTGATATAAAGAAACAATTATCGGAGGGGATATTAAGGGCCCACAAGCACACATAGAAAGCCAAACAAATGAGTGAAATTCTGAGCATATGTATTAAATTGAAAAAATCCCAGTTCTCTTTTAGGAACCTCTTCGGAGTTTGTTTGTTTAAGAAGTTTAAGCTCGTTGTTGCTTGCATCATTGAGATACAATAATTTATTTTATAATTTTCTTTGGTTTTTAAGTACTTTGTTCTATATTTGTCTAGTTATCATGCCATGTCATGAAGGATTGCCTAGATAAATCATAAACAGGATATAGTAATTCTCATCTCAGTTTGACCCCATTTCTCTGTTATTGCTGACTATATTTTGATGTTTAAATATTTCCTCAGATATCTTTTGACTATTTCCATGTCTACCGGGATTTTTTGCATGAACAATGAGAAAAATTCAAAATCAAATCAGGAAATCCTTTCCACCGGTAACCAAATCTTGACTTATTTATGTCATCGTTCTCTAATAATAAAAAAAGGGAATAATGAACGGCATAGAAAGCAAGTTTCGTTGAATTGTTTCAATGAGTTAAAGTGGTGGTTTCACTTTTTATTTTGAACATAAATTCTATACTTACATATAGGTAAGTCAATGAATGTTGTTTTTCCACTTAAAGTGTTCTTGTACATATTCTGCATGCCGTTTTACTCATTTTTTGTATTTCATGATTGTAATACAAGATATATGCTTTGTTTGTCAGGATATTTGGAACAAAACTTGGTATCCAAAGGCCGCAGATCATATTTCAACAGAAAAAACATGGTATATAGTTGATGCAACAGACAAGATCCTAGGCAGGCTAGCATCAACTATCGCAATATATATTAGAGGAAAAAATCTTGCAACATATACTCCTAGCGTTGACATGGGGGCTTATGTGATTGTGGTATGTATTATGAATCCAGCTGCTTTTGATTTTATCTCCCTTTGAATGCACAATGCCAATTGGCACAGCATGTCCGAAACTAAGCCTCACAATTTTTATGAAAGTTTGTTATAAAGCATTTATTGTTTACACCACATCCTAATGAGAAATCACCTGAAGATTACAGGTTAAATTTGTACTCCAGTGTGGTCATTTTTTTTGTCAACTTTTTCTTCTAATCAAGTGTATGATTAACATGGCAGCTTCCTGTAGGAATTTCAGATACATGATATGAACTGCTATTCCATTTAGTGTCCAAGAATTTTATTTATTTCTTTTGATGTTTGGAGCTTCTTAAAATCTTGGAAGCACGTTCATCTTTGTTTTGTTCTACTTGTTGTTGTCAGCTATTTCAAGCTTTAAGTTGTAGGTTTCTATTAATTATGGTTGATTCGCTAAGGTTGCCCCACATTTGGCTTTATATTAGTAGGATGTCAAATTGCAAATTTTGAAGTCTAATGAGGAGTTGTGGCAGGATAGGCTCAAATTTTTTGTGTTTCATTATGGATATGTTATGTGCAATTTTTATTGAGTTGAGTCCTTTGTTTTTCAGAATAGCCCTTTTAGATTAACTTATTGATCCAATAAGTTTTAACTTTATGACTTTTGGGGTATATAATTTTGTTAGGACCTTTTTATTTTATGAGCTTTGAATAATGTTTATTGAGTCTGTTTACTTCAGTTAGAGTCGGATAGAAGTTTATTTAATATTTATTTATTATTCAAAGTGCAAGCCCTGGTGGACTCTAGGTGGAACTCTATAAATAATGATGTAACCCTTTCTTTAAAGGAATCAATCAATGAAATATTATTCCAGTTTGTTATGACAAACTCTAGAAGACCGATCCCCTCGAAGTGATCATCCCTTTTTCTTTCATTTTTTCTATTTCTTTTACGATAAAACCTTACGGTTCTATCATTTGGTATCAAAGCTGCGATCTTCGGCGTTCTCGGTGCAGTTCGTTATCTCAAAAAAATAAAAATAAAAAAAGGAAGGAAGAAGAAGCCGCAGCCACGCACCCCTGCTTCCGGCCAGCCCACCGCCGCCCGCCGCTACAAGGTGACTCCACCGTTACCGCTGCGACCCGGCCGCTCGTAAACTATCGGTCGCCTCCCACCTGAGCCACCACCGCTGCCTCCTCCACCGCCGCCCGACTCCCCTAGGGTCACAGCCGTAGCCGCTCGACCTCCCCTCCTCGGTGATCGTTGGTGACGTTGCTCCCAACCGTGCCACCACCGCTGCCCGCCTCCCCTTGGGTCGTAGCCGCAGCAGCTCGACCTCCCCTCATCGCGGCGACCAAAACAAGGCAACCGAGAAAGGGCCGCCGACACTATTTCTGGCCAGCGGACCACCCCTTGGCAGCGCCTAGCCTCGACGCTCCTTTTCTACTCCTTGCCCTTGACGATCTTGCTCGCAGCCACAGTCGTTGGTTACCGCAGCCCCTCCTTGCAGCGGTTGCAGAAACAGAGCTTCCTCTGTTGCCGCAGCCCCTCGTCGATTGCAGCCGCGACCCTCGGCCTCCTTCTCCTTCTCCATCGCCGTCGCTGCTTACATATTACAGATTACAGATTACAGATTTGTAGTCTTACGTAATGGCCACTGATAATTCAGTGAAAGCACAAATGGAAGCATTGGAAATCAGAATTGAGAATAGACTGTAAGAAACACTTAATGATTTCAAAAAGAGCCTATTGGAGAGCCTCAGCAAATTTTAACAAAATGGGGGCTCAAGTTCTACGTTGCACATATATGAAAATACAGGAAAAGGGCCCCAAGATTGTGACACAAACTACTCACACATGAAGGTGGAATTTCCGAGATGGGAAGATGGGGATCCGACTAGTTGGATCTCTAAGGCGGAAATTTTTTTTCGTTTTCACATAACCCCAGAAGAATCTAAGTTAGAAGTGGCCTCAATCCAACTCGATGGAGATGCAATCTAGTGGTACGATTGGTATGAAACTTTCCACGGAGTTCCTTCGTGGGAGCAGTTCAAAAGAGGGCTTCTTGTTCGCTTTGACCCATCTGAATATGAGAATGTTGATTGTCAGCTCGGCAAAATTCGTCAGACTTCTACAGTGTTGGAATATCAGAGTAGGTTTGAAAGATTGTTAAATCAAGCTAGAGATTGGTCGGAACGACAAGTTCTTGGTACATTTATTGAAGAGCTTATTCCAGAGATCCGGTGTGAAGTTAAGGCTTGTCAACCCTGCACTATGATAGCTGCGATCTCATTTGCACATCTACACGAGAAAAAAATTAGCAAGGAAAGATCAGCAAGGGGTTTGTACTATGATGAAAATTGTAGTATGAAGCACCAATGTAAACAAGGACAACTTCTGATGATTGAACCAATTGGAGAGGAATCGAAAGCTAAGAATGTGAAGGTATAAATTCTAATGAAGATGTTGAACCTACCATACATACAATGCATGCATTAGTCGGCTACTCTAACTCGCAAATTATGGAAGTTTGCGGAACTCTGGAACATCAGTCTGTTATAGTTTTGATTGATACTGGTAGCACTAACAAATTTATGGACAGTGAGACTGTTGACCGATTGGCCTATCATATTGAAGGCTGTGATAGATTCGAAGTAAAGATTGTTGATGGATGGATTTTAACTTATGATAGCAAATGTTCAAAGATAAAATTGATTATACAGGGCTAGGAGTTTCTTGCAATGCTTACTACACTGAAAGACAAACATATTGCTTACACTATCAAAAAGTGGAGACCATACTTGATCAACGGGTTGTGATGCGTTGCAGATAGCCTATGGCTGAAGTGCTGAAAGAGAAGCTCCCGTGTTTGATGCTGCTCAGCCTTGAGGACAAGTCTGATTTGAAGAGGGAGGAATTGTTAGGACCCTTTTATTTTATGAGCTTTGAATAATGTTTATTGAGTCTGTTTAGTTCAGTAAGAGTCGGATAGAAGTTTATTTAATATTTATTTATTATTAAGAGTTCAAGTCCTGGTGGACTCTAGGTGAAACTCTATAAATAGTGATGTAACCATTTTTTTAAAGGAATCAATCAATGAAATATTATTCCAGTTTGTTATGACAAACCCTAGAAGGCCGATCCCCTCGAAGTGATCATCCCTTTTTCTTTCATTTCTTCCATTTATTTTACGATAAAACCTTAGGGTTCTATGAAATTTATCCTAAAAACTATTTATTATATGTTACTCAAGAGGTTCTCCCTGTAGTTTGAGTTCTTGCTGTGCAAAAACTCCGACTTCTATTTGATCTCTCTCATAAGAGCTCTGTCATCTCATGAGGTGGAAAATTTTGCCAAGGTTCTGCTAGAATGCCTCTATAATGTTTTTTAACAGTTCTATTCATCTTATTGATCAACTTGAAAACTACATTCTGTTATTCAGTCCGCTGGGCGTCCTAAATATGTTTTCTTTACAAATTGCCTAGTCCGGTTTTCATCTGGTTTTTTCTGCATTCAGCTAACTTGATATCCGTTTAAAGATAAACAACAAACTTTTCTTCAATAATTTTATTGAAATTACTTTGGATTGGTGTTGGAAACTAACTAATCAGAATGGTAACCACTAGTAAATGCATGAGAGATACCATTAGCTATACTAAGAATTGGTGGACATCCTAGAAAACAAAAACTCAACATGACCAAGCAATATCAAATTGCTTGGGACATCATGCTCTTTTAGCCCAGTGATGCAATACAATACTACTGTACTAGTTGTTTCTACCTTGCACCAGGTTGGAGCTGAATGGATGATGTTACTGACATCTCCCATTTCATTAACTTCTTGTTTACTTGCTTCTCTGTTACCTAAACATTTTACATTGTACCTTAAATAGGTGAATGCAGAAAAAGTTGCAGTCTCTGGTAAAAAGAGGACCCAAAAACTTTACAGGAGGCATTCGGGAAGGCCAGGTGGTATGAAGGTGGAAACTTTTGATCAGCTTCAACAGAGAATTCCTGAAAGAATTATTGAACACGCTGTCCGTGGCATGCTTCCAAAAGGAAGGGTGAGTTAATATCTCCATTGTTTACAGCAACATTACCTCGTCCCGAGTGCTAGGGACCTCCACAAACACACCTTGTTTCAAGTGACATTATCTTGTTTATAATGTTCCTATTTTTAGTCAGTTGCTTAATCCTTTTCTGTGTTTTCTTATTTTCCTCAAATATGTCTTACATTATCCACGCCCACCAGACAATTACCACAATGATTGATATCTGCCCTTTTGACTGTGTATATAATCTGCTAACCCAAGGAAACATCCAAGGAGAGAATACTGTTTTGGTAATCACTTCTAAGATGTCAAGTTTATCGATGAGATTGTCCGACAATACCAGAAGTTCAAAGTTTTAAGCAACAACCTATCCAAATGCATTGTGGTTTTTGTTTGCTCATCTGATGTGGCCATCGAATTCTGTTGCTTTTTTGCAGCTTGGAAGAACTCTTTTCACTCACCTGAAGGTATACAAAGGACCAGACCATCCACACGAGGCCCAGATGGCTATTCCTCTTCCTATCCATGACAAGAGAATACAATCAGACAAGTAAGACCTCTTGCTGAGACATGTGACTGGTAACTCATGTTTTATGGATCATTCAATTTCACCTTTTCAAGATTTTGCCTCCTCACTGGGGGGTTTACTTTTAAGCAGTTGTAGAAGTCTCAGTAATTTATGTCTCATCTGCTTGATTTAGTTATGTTGATTACTACTTCGAATGTCTAATATAGACTTTTGAGCTCATAATCTCTGTTGGATATTGCAGCTCTTGAGAAATGTGTACTAGTTGTAGGTCTTTCCTCAGTGATGAGATTCCCAGATACATATTAATTGGAGGATCCATTTAAAATTGAAATCATGGCCTCTGCACACGGAATCACCTTATTATGATCAAATGCAACATTAAGTGAATCAGAAGAGCAGAATCACCTTATCATTGCGATGTTCTTCTACATTGATTCTCCTAGCGTACCATTTTCCACACATTAATGAGGATTGGACATCAACTTAAGAGAGGAACAATTTTTGGAGGAGAAAGTCCAGCTGTGGGATCCATTCCGCCAACAAATGGCTTAGCTTGACATTAGTAGTGGTCAGCTATAATATATCCCTCATTCAAAGGGTTCATTCTTGGGTCCAATACCCTGTTCCTGTATCCTCAAACGAGGAGTCAACATCATAACAAATACATTGGAAGAGATGATTAAGTGGATTTGACTTTTTCATACATGTTAGGTTTAGATGAGTTACATAAGTACCATGAATCTTACGCGACTCTATTCTATAGGAGTATGTTTGTGTGCGCTCGTAGATATATCATATAATTTTGTTTGAAGTTTGATTTGAGTCCCTTGATTTAGCGGACATACAGATTTAAACTCAAAATTTGAAAACCAAAAATCAAATAAGGAGTGACTGATTTATTTAATGAACACATGAATGATTAATATAATTTAATGATCGGTTCTTCACAGTTTGTGTTGAACAAAAAGCAATTCTAATTATTCTAGATAGTCCATGATATCAAACATTTTCTCGTAAAACTCAGAAAGTGTCCAAAATAAATAACATGTTTTGATTTATACCGTAGATAAATGAATATATATATATATATAT
This sequence comes from Musa acuminata AAA Group, assembly GCF_036884655.1. Taxonomy (NCBI): domain Eukaryota; kingdom Viridiplantae; phylum Streptophyta; class Magnoliopsida; order Zingiberales; family Musaceae; genus Musa; species Musa acuminata. The sequence continues at coordinate 39,309 of NC_088346.1, read as the reverse complement.
ATATATATATATATATACCACCGTGGGTGAAAAAACCGTTGGGTAAGCTTACCTCATGCTGCGAAGATAACAAGATGACTAAAATAATATATGTATATATATATATTTTCGCAAAATCGCCCGAGTCGAGCAACTTTATTCTGACGATCGATGATCGGACTCGCTACGGGTCCGGTCAACTAAAATAATACTAGCTTTCCTTCAACCCTTCCAATAAGCAAAAACACCATAAACATCTGCACACCACATCATACGACCGTTCTGACATGCATACTCTGTCATGCCTGTAAATTATATACTTATCTCACAACCAATCTCAGTTACCATCAAAATCTGAGCTCTGCATAGCCATTAACAGGACCTATTAAAGTCACAGCTTCTTTAACTGCCTCCATTAGGTACTCCGGATGGTCCTCTATGCGTGCAAGACCATGCTGGGTGGGAATTTTGTGCAAAATTTTTACAACAATCTGCAGCACATTGTCATTAGTAATGACTCTGCGTAACAGAAAAGTCTACAACCAAGAAAAATGTGCAAGTCCTAAACCAGTAACCCCAAACCAAGAAGCTGAAAAGCTATTCTCTTTTTGCTTAAAATGGAAACCCAACTACAATGCAGAATCTAAACCTTTCGACCAAACTTAAAAACTTGCAAAATTTGGAGTTTATTACACAACAAACGTTGTTGATAGCAAACCTTAAAGAGAATTTAAACTAAAAATAAAACATCCCATAAACTTAAGAGGAGACATTCTGCATCGATGACATATTAGAATAGAGAAGCTGAATATAATGCTAATTGTTCAATTCAGTAATCATCACAAATAAAAAAATCGGGACATGCTCGGGAGTCAAGACACTGGCTCAACATGTACATATACTACAGGCCATAGAAAGGTGGTTAACAGCAAGAAATAAGTGATTTATCATTTAGACCTCTTTGCTATCTATCAGTAAGGGACGATTTCAATATTCACTGATAAAAAATCTATGCCTAACAAGCTTTGCTGTAAAGCCAGGGATAATGTGAACATACAATGTAAAGTAGCAACTGTATGCTTGCCTAAGTGACCCTTTTTTTTTTCTACATACCATTTCATCAGTTAGTTCAATATTGCAGCTTCTAAATTTTAGCTTGTGTCATTGTAACACTCGGACAAAAATGAGCATCTTACTTATTTCCTAGTTGTGTGTATATTACAACCCAATCACCCAAGGTCCATACATAGCGTAATAAAAATGTCGACCCACATCATCTAGACCAATAATCTATTATATAATGAAGACATCTACTTGGAATGTATATTGAGTGTCCCATATAATACACTATGCATCATGATACATGTTTGTTCACCAACTCGACCATGGATTTGAATTATTTTATGGCAATTTGGGAACATCTCTAAATCCCCACACTCATCAAAAGAAGAAAGGAAGAAGAAACCAATCAACAAACATATATTCCTGACTGACCAGATCTATGCGTGAACGTTGATCCAAAATCCAATTAGGAAGAAACTATTTCTGAGACATACAAGGTAGCAATGCTATTGATCAGAAAAATGACTGTAAACTTGGTAAAAGAAAGTTAATCTTGAAAACCAGTTAAAAAGTGTAGCATGCATGCAGAGAAATAGCTAAATTTTGCTTGAATTAGTGGAAATTATGATCTTTCGTGCATAGCCGCCATAAGCTATTCCACCAATATATGGCTGTTCAGGACGAGCTTGTTTATCCTCATTACTTTTCTCTAAAGAGTACCTTATAGTAAATACAGCAAATAGATCATAGGTGATACATATGTTATGCATCTGATGAAGCTGTAAGCAATGGACTGCTAATTGCTAGTGTGCAGTCAACAAGCTACAATCCTTATATTTTAAAAAAAGTCCTTACATTACAAATAAGCACTCAAAAAATTTTCAAAAATGAGAGATATTACACTCTCATCTACATAAAAGAAAATTTAGTCCTCGAAATTTTCAATACCTCCTTCGACGAAAAGATGAGGATAACCTTTCTTCATTTCTTCCTCTAGTTCCTATGTCGTATCCGTAAAATGATGCTATTTATAAGGATCTTCTCTTTCTTATTAATGGCCTAAGTAGGCTCCTCCATGTAAGACAAGTCTTTTTCGATCGCAACTGGCTCATACTTGAAGATATGAGAGGAATCTGGTATATATTTTCTGAGTAATAAAACATGAAATATATCATGGATGTGAAATAAAGATGGTTACAAGGAAAAGCCTGTAAGCAATAGAATCGATCCTCTCAATGACCTCAAAAGGTCCAATAAACCTTAGGCTTAACTTTTCTTTCTTCCAAAATCTTACATTGCCTTTGTAAGGGGAGACCTTCAGGAATAGAAAATCACCTACTTGAAATTTAATATCTCGTCTTCGATTGTCAACATAGTTCTAATGGCGACTTTGAGCAATCTTTAGACTTATTAATAGAACTCGAATCTTTTCAGTAGTCTCTTGTACATTGTCTGGTGCAAACAACTTTCTATCGCCAACTTCCTCCCAACATATAGGTATTCTGTACCTTCACCCAAACAAAGCTTCATAAGGAGCCATTTGAATGCTCGAATGGTAACTACTATTCTAAGTGAATTCAACAAGAGACATATCTTAATACCAATCACCTTTCCAATCCATGATATAAGCTCTAAGCAAATCTTCAAGAGTTTGAATGGTTCTTTATGATTGACCATCGGTTTAAGAGTGACAAGCAGTGCTAAACTTGACTTTAGTGCAATATATTTTTGTAACCTTCTCCATAATCTTGAAAGAATTATGAAGTCTCTATTAGAGATGATCTCTTTTGAACACCATGAAGTCTTACTATTTCATTGATATATAAATCTGCAAGCTTATCAAGAGAATAAGTCAAATTTATCAATAGGAAATTTGTAGGTTTGGTAAACCGATCATTGATAACCCAAATAACAACATGCTTTCTCGAGGTTCTGGGTAGTCCTGAAACAAAATCCATGGAAACATATTTCCATTTCCATTCAAGAATATCTAATGGTTGCAACATAACTCTAGTCTCTGGTGTTCTGCTTTGTTTTGCTGACAAGTCAAACACTTTGAATCATACATTACTATCTCCTTCTTCATCCCTTCCCACAAATAATGAATTTAGAGATCTCTATACATCTCAGTGCTACCGAGATGCATGGTGTACATTAAATTATAACAATCATTTAGGATTTGGTTCTTGATATCTGGGTCTTTTGGAACACATACTTTATCTCAAATCTCAATAGGCCATCCTCTAAAATTTGAAAATTCGACTTTAAACCCTTTTCTACTTTGTTTCTCAAGTAGATTAAATGTGGATCTCATAGTTGTCCTTTTTAAATTTGTTGAATTAGATCATATTGCAACTAGATAGAGTCCATCAATATCATTGAGTCTTGCTTTTTTATCATAATATTCAAATCCTAATTTTCTTATAATAATCATAAGATTATTGATTTAATTAATATTTTTACGGCCTGCGTATCTGTGATTATGATGCAATTACATGAGGAGCCACAGCGGAAGCATGAAGGTGACAATGGGACCCATGAGAAAATGAAGCAAGAGGACCAGATATCCTTGTCGTCCTAGATTCCTAAAAGTCCTTTAAGAAAATTTCCATCGATCTCTAAATAATTTACCAAACCTCAACATAATTTTACAAATCAAATGTGTCAAATATCTCAGTGATCCTCAAATCATACTCCGATACCTCCTCTGTTACGCTGCCCGAATTATCACATTCGGGATGTGTGACCGTCTTAAAATATATAATATTAAAAATTAATTAACAATAGAATCGATGATCCAAACTACATTTGAGGATACTAAAAATCATTCAAGTCATAAATACATTATGAATAAGCCACTATAAAATTTTTAAAAATGAGAGATATTACACTCTACCCTTCTTAAAAGGAAAATTTAGACCTCTAAATTTGCCATACCACCTTCGACGAACAGACAGGGATAATCTTTCTTCATTTCTTCCTATAGTTCCTAGGTCGTATCATCCGTGAAATGATACTTCCAAATTACTTTAACAAGAGGAATGATTCTATTTCGTAGAATCTTCTCTTTCTTATCAATGGTCTGAGTGGGCTCTTCCTTGTAAGACTAAGTCTTTTTCAATTGCAATCGACTGAAACTTAATGATATGAGAGGAATCTGGTATGTATTTTTGAGCATTAAAACATGAAATATATCATGGATGTGACATCAAGCCAAAGCAAAACTTCTATTTCAATTTCTTTTCTTTTCTCTTATCAAGCCTACGATGGTTGTAGCAAGTTTCTCTCATTTGGTAATTTTCAATTAATTTCACCTCAAATTACTTAGGTTTGGCTAACACAAGGATTTGGAAGGTGACAAATTTTAAAAAATGAGAGATATTTCACCCTGCCCTCTTTAAAAGAAAATTTTAGTCATCTAAATTTGTCATACCTCCCTCGACAAAAAGATAAGGATAGCCTTTCTTCATTTCTTCTTCTAGTTCCCAGGTCGTATCATCCGTAAAATAATGCTTCCAAATTTCTTTAACAAGACGAATAATTCTATTTCTTAAGATCTCTTTCTTATCAATGGTCTGAGTGAGCTCTTCCATTTAAGATAAGACTTTCACAATCGAATCATACTTGATGATATGAGAGAAATCTGGTATATATTTTCTGAGCATTAAAACATAAAATATATCATGGATGCGGCATAAAATTGATTTCAAGGCAAAGCCTGAAAGCAATAGAATTAATCCTCTCAATGACCTCAAAATGTCCAATAAACCTTGGGCTTAACTTTTCTTTCTTCTAAAATCTTATAATGCCTTTGTAAAGGGAGACCCTCGAGGGCATATCATCGAATCTGACTCATCTTGAAACGAGAGAGAAGAGCTGACAACGGGACCCACTAGATCGAAAGGCCCTATAGATTCAACAGAGGAAGATGAAACAAGTGGACCAGAAGTCCTTATCATCCTAAATTCCTAAAAGACATCAAAGAAAATTTTCAACGATCACTATATAATTACTAAACCTCAATATAATTTTGCACATCAAATGTATCAAATATCTCAGTGATCCTCAAATCATGCTATGCTACCACCTCTATCACGCCTCCCAAATGATCACATTCAGGAGGTGTGACCCTGTCTTAAAATCCATAATATTAAAATTTAATCAACAATATAATCCTGGATCTAAACCACATTTGAGGACACTAGAAATCAAGTCATAATTGACACTCATAATCCACAATTCTTAAGCCTATGTAGTTATACACCACATCACTCAATAATTCATAAAATCCAAAGTCTACTCAATTAAACGATAACTACATCATAAAACGACAAGTGTGAGAATTCATACAATCACAAAACAAACATTTATCACAAGTTTGTATAATTATACAAATTAAACTTAACATTCCAAAATTCAAAACATGAGAGGTCCTTTAAAACCTCTACAAAACACACAAATTCATATTTACCATCAACATTTAGTTAGACGCTAAGTGTAGTTATACAACAAAAACATTTAATACTAGCCTTGGAAACATTTGATTACCAAATGTGAGGAATGGATCCAAAACATCAAGCCAAAGCAAAACTTCTACTTCAATTCCTCTTCTCTTCTCTTATCAAGCCTACTTTGGTTGCAGCAAGTTTCTCTCATTTGGTAAATTTTCGTTTAATTTCACCTCTAATTACTTAGGTTTGACTAACACAAGTATTGCAAGATAGCAAACATGCCTGAAAGAAGCTTACGTGTCCATTGAACAAACATAACTAGCACCATTTGAAGGTTAGCAAGTGACACATGTCCTCTATTTTTTTTAAAACTTAATATGAATTTTTCATAAATCATATCAAATTGCTAAGGTTCACATTTAGGTCCGTGGCAATAAGCTTATAATATAAAATTATTTATTACAAAAGAATTATTAAACAATCCTTATATTTATAAACAGGTCCTTACATTACAAATAAGCCCTTACAAAATTTTCAAAAATTAGAGATATTACACTCTCCCATCCTTAAAATAAAATTTAGTCCTCTAAATTTGTCATACATAATTCGACGAAAAGATGAGGATATAACCTTTCCTCATTTCTACCTCTAGTTCTCACGTCTTATCAATCGTAAATGATGCTTCCAAATTACTTTAACGAGAGACATGACTCTATTTCTTAGGATTGTCTCTTTTTTTATCAATGATCAGAGTGGGCTCTTCTATGTAAGACAAGTCTTTTTCGATTGCAATCAACTCATACTTAATGACATGAGAGAAATATGATATATATCTTCTGAGCATTAAAACATGAAATATATCATGGATGTGACATAAAGATGGTTGCAAGGCAAAGCCTGTAAGAAATAGAACCAATCATCTCAATGACCTCAAAAGGTCCAATAAACCCTAGGCTTAACTTTTCTTTCTTGTAAAATTTTACAATGCCTTTGTAAGGGGAGACTCTCGAGGGTATATCATCGAATCAGGCTATGATGTTTCAAAGGCCGAATAGGACAAGAATCATAAGGAGTTATGATCGACAAAGTTGCATGCCATTTCGAGCTAACTATGATTGGTCGAGTCCTGTGAGGTTACATTAAGGCACCGATTAGATCATGATCCCCACTAGAGATATGCCGAGGGTCTTTGATTCACGTATCGAAGGGAGTTATGTGTTTTGCGAGATATTTATTTTTCTGCTACATCTTTTTATTGGTCAAAAGCATGTCGCTTTTAAATCCCTTACATGACATACATGATGTCAACCGCCTCACTGCTCCAAATTACATGGATTGGCTATGCAACTAGAGAATCATTCTTATGATGGAGAAAAGCACATACACCCTTGACACAATGATGCCCACTCCTGAGGAAGGGGCAAGTAAGGATGAGATCGCTTGTTACGTGAGGTACTTAAACGATTCCACTCTTGCTCCGCATTACATATTGAGCTTCATAACTCCTGAGTTACAGAGACAACATAAAAAGATAAATGCAAGATTCATTCTCTTTAGCGCTAAGATGACTTAGAGGATACCGGTTTAGAACCATGTGCGTAAAATGATTGAGTGGATAAAGAAGCTCACGGGTCTAGGAATGGTCCTAGAGGATAACCTGCGTGTAGATCTTATGCTTTAGACCTTCCCAGACTCCTTTTCTCAGTTCATTATAAATTTAAACATGAGCAAGCTTGAGGTGACTCTCCCTGAGCTCCTCAATATGTTGAGAGAGGCTAAGAGCACCATCAAGAAAAACCCTATCTCATGCCTTGTCCTTCTTCCCCTTTTCCCCTCCCAATCGATAAACCCACAATCACCCGTCCCAACCGACAACCCTCTATCATACCTCCTCCCTCTTCCCATGCCAACTAATAACAACTCACAGCCACTTCCTAGTGTTTTGGAAAAGATTAAATTTATCATGTATTTTAGATTTAATATTTGGGAGTGTCTAATTTCACTTAAGCACACAACTAATGTCATGGGTATTTTAGCACTTTGGTATCTTTTAGCGCCTGACCCTTCGACTATATTAATCCTCACTAGATAAACAAATCAGCAAAACTACTTATTCTTCTACAAAGTTATGGAAAGTACCACCTCCTTATTTTTTTAATTAAAAAATTTCATAAAGTACCCTACGAGTTTAATCACTATTCTTGTTGTTTGGTTTTACATGTCAAATAAAGTATATGATATATATATCCACGGGTATAAATTAACATGTGCAGATAATGATCTACATCAAATGCATGTTGATGAATATAGAAGATTGCAACTTCAACATTTTTTAAGATGATAAAGACTTGTCTACTTTTGTGAATTTAGGAATGTAAAAATCATCGATTAGTTGACCCTCAAAAGCTCCTTCATGTCCAAGCTAAATAACCTTGATTGTCTTGTACCAACCACACTTGCAAGTCTTCTTTGTCTAAATAGTTAACAAACATTGCATGTCAATCTAACTCAAAATTACAATTTGCAAGAGGCTGGTGTGAAACCTTAATTCCCAACTTCATCACAATCTAATTCCTCCATCAATTTTAGAGAGAGAGAATGAATTGAAAGGAACACAACACTCAACCATTTTCTAAACCCATGTGAACCACAAGGCTGTAGTAGTGAGACCCAAATACAGATTTAAGGTTGGCATGAGCTTCCATAAATAGATTAAGAAAAAGCAAAGTGGAGAACTATGCAATATTTCAAGAGACAGACATAATCATGAGACTATACAGTCCAATTAGTTTTATTGCTATTGTTATGTGCATAGTGTCGCTTCTTTTTTCACAAAATAAACAAATATTATAATTTAAGATAAGGATAACTTTGAGTAGCACTAATTGAATAAGTTGGTAAATAATTCTTACAAATGGTACAAAAGCTTATAATAACAAAACAATTTACTACCAGCAAATTAGGAAACGGAAAACATGAAAGACCTTGTAGAAGTTGTAACATCACCACCTATAAATGTGCTTAGATAATTAGAAAATAGAATGATATTACAACAAATTGACAAACACATATTTTCTTCGCATTTAAGACAACAGATATAAGTACATCCTTTTGTTAGAATTTAGAACCCTTCAGGTAGTATTCCAGCATTACACCACTATATGACGATGAGTGGAACATAAAATGACCTCAAAATTAGTGCTAGTCATGTTATAGAATGAACTGTTGCTAAACCAATGTTTGTGAACAAGTGAATGCAACCAAATGAGTAATTAATATTATCATATGGAACATAGTAAAAAATTTCAAGATCCATTTACATCAAACTCTGAAAAGTCCCATTAATTTGTTGTTACCCAATTTCTCATGAAAGAGAAAGCCATACAATATAGTTGTTAAAAAGAAGAAAACAAAGAACAAATAAAATCACTCAAGTTCAAGACGTGATGCTTACCGCAAGACATAGTGTACACCTAAATCATCACCCACACCTGATTTGCCTGGCACTTGATGCCTACAAAAAAAAAAATCAAAATCAAAATCTGAACAAAAAACCAAAGAAAAAACCCTAAGCCTAGTTATAAACATTAAAAACACCCAAAATCTTATATACAAGAGTGGTTAAGGATAAAATCTAAGGGGATCAAGAGAAGTTTCTTCCATAAAAAGAATCTGATTTCGGTCTCCCACTTCTTGGCGATAACAAGAAAGGTCCGATAGGGTCCCCTGCCGAGCCTTTTGGCGTTCAACAACATGGCCCAAAATGGCCATTATAGTGCCATCGTTGAGGTGCTCCTTGATGGGCCTCTTCCTTCTGGTGATGACCTTATCGGCATACATCTTGATCATACAATTCATAAGACTTGGTAGTTATAATCATACGACACAACAAAGATTCATAAAATCCAAAGCCAACTCATCTAAACGAAACCACATCATAAAATCCATCCCAAATGTCAATAAGCCATCCTTAAAAATTTAAAAATTCGACTTCACTGCCACTCGTACTTCATTCCTCAAGGTGACCAGATGCATCCTAGATCCCTAAAAGATATCAAAGAAATTTTTCATCGATTTCTATGTAATTTACTAAATCTCAATATAATTTTGCAAATAAAATGTATCAACTATCTTATAGTGATCCTCAAATAATGCTCTGATACCACCTCTGTCACGCTCCCCGATTTATAACATTCAGGAGGTGTAACCTTGTCTTAAAATCCTTAATATTAAAATTCAGTCAACAATGTAATACGAAATCCAAACTAAATTTGAGGACATTAAAAATCATCCAGGTCATAATTCACACCCATAATCCACAATTCTAAGACTTGGTAGTTATAATCATACGACAAAACACTCAAAGATTCATAAAATCCAAAGCCAACTCATCTAAACGAAACCACTTCATAAAATCGATCCCAAATGTCATTAAGCCATCCTCTAAAATTTAAAAATTCAACTTCACTGCCATTCGTACTTCTTTCCACAAGACGTCAAGATGCATCCTGGATCCCTAAAAGATATCAAAGAAATTTTTCATCGATTTCTATGTAATTTACTAAATCTCAATATAATTTTGCAAATAAAATGTATCAACTATCTTATAGTGATCCTCAAATAATGCTCTGATACCACCTCTGTCACGCTCCCCGATTTATAACATTCAGGAGGTGTAACCTTGTCTTAAAATCCTTAATATTAAAATTCAGTCAACAATGTAATACGAAATCCAAACTAAATTTGAGGACATTAAAAATCATCCAGGTCATAATTCACACCCATAATCCACAATTCTAAGACTTGGTAGTTATAATCATACGACAAAACACTCAAAGATTCATAAAATCCAAAGCCAACTCATCTAAACGAAACCACTTCATAAAATCGATCCCAAATGTCATTAAGCCATCCTCTAAAATTTGAAAATTCAACTTCACTGCCATTCGTACTTCTTTCCACAAGACGTCCAGATGCATCCTGGATCCCTAAAAGATATCATAGAAATTTTTCATCGATTTCTATGTAATTTACTAAATCTCAATATAATTTTGCAAATAAAATGTATCAACTATCTTATAGTGATCCTCAAATAATGCTCTGATACCACCTCTGTCACGCTCCCCGATTTATAACATTCAGGAGGTGTAACCTTGTCTTAAAATCCTTAATATTAAAATTCAGTCAACAATGTAATACGAAATCCAAACTAAATTTGAGGACATTAAAAATCATCCAGGTCATAATTCACACCCATAATCCACAATTCTAAGACTTGGTAGTTATAATCATACGACAAAACACTCAAAGATTCATAAAATCCAAAGCCAACTCATCTAAACGAAACCACTTCATAAAATCGATCCCAAATGTCATTAAGCCATCCTCTAAAATTTAAAAATTCAACTTCACTGCCATTCGTACTTCTTTCCACAAGACGTCCAGATGCATCCTGGATCCCTAAAAGATATCATAGAAATTTTTCATCGATTTCTATGTAATTTGCTAAATCTCAATATAATTTTGCAAATAAAATGTATCAACTATCTTATAGTGATCCTCAAATAATGCTCTGATACCACCTCTGTCACGCTCCCCGATTTATCATATTCAGCAGGTTTGACCTTGTCTTAAAATCCATAATATTAAAATTCAGTCAACAATGTAATACGAATTCCAAACTAAATTTGAGGACACTAAAAATCATTCAAGTCATAATTCACACCCACAATCCACAATTCATAAGACTTGGTAGTTATAATCATACGACACAACACTCAAAGATTCATAAAATCCAAAGCCAACTCATCTGAACGAAACCACATCATAAAATCGATCCCAAATGTCATTAAGCCATCCTCTAAAATTTAAAAATTCGACTTCCCTGCCATTCGTACTTCATTCCTCAAGACGACCAGATGCATCCTAGATCCCTAAAAGATATCAAAGAAATTTTTCATCGATTTCTATGTAATTTACTAAATCTCAATATAATTTTGCAAATAAAATGTATCAACTATCTTATAGTGATCCTCAAATAATGCTCTGATACCACCTCTGTCACGCTCCCCGATTTATCACATTCAGGAGGTTTGACCTTGTCTTAAAATCCATAATATTAAAATACAGTCAACAATGTAATACGAAATCCAAACTAAATTTGAGGACATTAAAATTCATCCAGGTCATTATTCACACCCACAATCCACAATTCATAAGACTTGGTAGTTATAATCATACGACAAAACACTCAAAGATTCATAAAATCCAAAGCCAACTCATCTAAACGAAACCACATCATAAAATCGATCCCAAATGTCATTAAGCCATCCTCTAAAATTTAAAAATTCAACTTCACTGCCATTCGTACTTCTTTCCACAAGACGTCCAGATGCATCCTGGATCCCTAAAAGATATCATAGAAATTTTTCATCGATTTCTATGTAATTTGCTAAATCTCAATATAATTTTGCAAATAAAATGTATCAACTATCTTATAGTGATCCTCAAATAATGCTCTGATACCACCTCTGTCACGCTCCCCGATTTATCATATTCAGCAGGTTTGACCTTGTCTTAAAATCCATAATATTAAAATTCAGTCAACAATGTAATACGAATTCCAAACTAAATTTGAGGACAATAAAAATCATCCAGGTCATAATTCACACCCATAATCCACAATTCTAAGACTTGGTAGTTATAATCATACGACACAACACTCAAAGATTCATAAAATCCAAAGCCAACTCATCTAAACGAAACCACATCATAAAATCCATCCCAAATGTCAATAAGCAATCCTCTAAAATTTAAAAATTCGACTTCACTGCCATTCGTACTTCTTTCCACAAGACGTCCAGATGCATCCTGGATCCCTAAAAGATATCATAGAAATTTGTAATCGATTTCTATGTAATTTGCTAAATCTCAATATAATTTTGCAAATCAAATGTATCAACTATCTTATAGTGATCCTCAAATAATGCTCTGATACCACCTCTGTCACGCTCCCCGATTTATCACATTCAGGAGGTTTGACCTTGTCTTAAAATCCATAATATTAAAATTCAGTCAACAATGTAATACGAAATCCAAACTAAATTTGAGGACATTAAAAATCATCCAGGTCATTATTCACACCCACAATCCACAATTCATAAGACTTGGTAGTTATAATCATACGACACAACACTCAAAGATTCATAAAATCCAATGCCAACTCATCTAAACGAAACCACATCATAAAATCCATCCCAAATGTCAATAAGCAATCTTCTAAAATTTAAAAATTCGACTTCCCTTCCATTCGTACTTCATTCCTCAAGACGACCAGATGCATCCGAGATCCCTAAAGGATATCAAAGAAATTTTTCAACGATTTCTAAGTAATTTGCTAAATCTCAATATAATTTTGCAAATCAAATGTATCAACTATCTTATAGTGATCCTCAAATAATGCTCTGATACCACCTCTGTCACGCTCCCCGATTTATCACATTCAGGAGGTGTAACCTTGTCTTAAAATCCATATTATTAAAATTCAGTCAACAATCTAATACGAAATCCAAACTAAATTTGAGGACAATAAAAATCATTAATGTCATAATTCACACCCATAATCCACAATTCATAAGACTTGGTAGTTATATTCGTACGACACAACACTCAAAGATTCATAAAATCCAAAGCCAACTCATCTGAACGAAACCACATCATAAAATCGATCCCAAATGTCATTAAGCCATCCTCTAAAATTTAAAAATTCAACTTCACTGCCATTCGTACTTCTTTCCACAAGACGTCCAGATGCATCCTGGATTCCTAAAAGATATCATAGAAATTTTTCATCGATTTCTATGTAATTTGCTAAATCTCAATATAATTTTGCAAATAAAATGTATCAACTATCTTATAGTGATCCTCAAATAATGCTCTGATACCACCTCTGTCACGCTCCCCGATTTATCATATTCAGCAGGTTTGACCTTGTCTTAAAATCCATAATATTAAAATACAGTCAACAATGTAATACGAAATCGAAACTAAATTTGAGGACATTAAAATTCATCCAGGTCATTATTCACACCCACAATCCACAATTCATAAGACTTGGTAGTTATAATCATACGACACAACACTCAAAGATTCATAAAATCCAAAGCCAACTCATCTGAACGAAACCACATCATAAAATCGATCCCAAATGTCATTAAGCCATCCTCTAAAATTTAAAAATTCAACTTCACTGCCATTCGTACTTCTTTCCACAAGACGTCCAGATGCATCCTGGATCCCTAAAAGATATCATAGAAATTTTTCATCGATTTCTATGTAATTTGCTAAATCTCAATATAATTTTGCAAATCAAATGTATCAACTATCTTATAGTGATCCTCAAATAATGCTCTGATACCACCTCTGTCACGCTCCCCGATTTATCATATTCAGCAGGTTTGACCTTGTCTTAAAATCCATAATATTAAAATTCAGTCAACAATGTAATACGAATTCCAAACTAAATTTGAGGACACTAAAAATCATTCAAGTCATAATTCACACCCACAATCCACAATTCATAAGACTTGGTAGTTATAATCATACGACACAACACCCAAAGATTCATAAAATCCAATGCCAACTCATCTAAACGAAACCACATCATAAAATCCATCCCAAATGTCAATAAGCAATCTTCTAAAATTTAAAAATTCGACTTCCCTTCCATTCGTACTTCATTCCTCAAGACGACCAGATGCATCCGAGATCCCTAAAGGATATCAAAGAAAATTTTCATCGATTTCTAAGTAATTTGCTAAATCTCAATATAATTTTGCAAATCAAATGTATCAACTATCTTATAGTGATTCTCAAATAATGCTCTGATACCACCTCTGTCACGCTCCCCGATTTATCACATTCAGGAGGTGTAACCTTGTCTTAAAATCCATATTATTAAAATTCAGTCAACAATCTAATACGAAATCCAAACTAAATTTGAGGACAATAAAAATCATTAATGTCATAATTCACACCCATAATCCACAATTCATAAGACTTGGTAGTTATATTCGTACGACACAACACTCAAAGATTCATAAAATCCAAAGCCAACTCATCTGAACGAAACCACATCATAAAATCGATCCCAAATGTCATTAAGCCATCCTCTAAAATTTAAAAATTCAACTTCACTGCCATTCGTACTTCTTTCCACAAGACGTCCAGATGCATCTTGGATCCCTAAAAGATATCATAGAAATTTTTCATCGATTTCTATGTAATTTGCTAAATCTCAATATAATTTTGCAAATAAAATGTATCAACTATCTTATAGTGATCCTCAAATAATGCTCTGATACCACCTCTGTCACGCTCCCCGATTTATCATATTCAGCAGGTTTGACCTTGTCTTAAAATCCATAATATTAAAATTCAGTCAACAATGTAATACGAATTCCAAACTAAATTTGAGGACACTAAAAATCATTCAAGTCATAATTCACACCCACAATCCACAATTCATAAGACTTGGTAGTTATAATCATACGACACAACACTCAAAGATTCATAAAATCCAAAGCCAACTCATCTGAACGAAACCACATCATAAAATCGATCCCAAATGTCATTAAGCCATCCTCTAAAATTTAAAAATTCGACTTCCCTGCCATTCGTACTTCATTCCTCAAGACGACCAGATGCATCCTAGATCCCTAAAAGATATCAAAGAAAATTTTCATCGATTTCTATGTAATTTACTAAATCTCAATATAATTTTGCAAATAAAATGTATCAACTATCTTATAGTGATCCTCAAATAATGCTCTGATACCACCTCTGTCACGCTCCCCGATTTATCACATTCAGGAGGTTTGACCTTGTCTTAAAATCCATAATATTAAAATTCAGTCAACAATGTAATACGAAATCCAAACTAAATTTGAGGACATTAAAAATCATCCAGGTCATTATTCACACTCACAATCCACAATTCATAAGACTTGGTAGTTATAATCATACGACACAACACTCAAAGATTTATAAAATCCAAAGCCAACTCATCTAAACGAAACCACATCATAAAATCCATCCCAAATGTCAATAAGCAATCTTCTAAAATTTAAAAATTCGACTTCCCTGCCATTCGTACTTCATTCCTCAAGACGACCAGATGCATCCTAGATCCCTAAAGGATATCAAAGAAAATTTTCATCGATTTCTAAGTAATTTACTAAATCTAAATATAATTTTGCAAATCAAATGTATCAACTATCTTATAGTGATTCTCAAATAATGCTCTGATACCACCTCTGTCACGCTCCCCGATTTATCACATTCAGGAGGTGTAACCTTGTCTTAAAATCCATATTATTAAAATTCAGTCAACAATCTAATACGAAATCCAAACTAAATTTGAGGACAATAAAAATCATTAATGTCATAATTCACACCCATAATCCACAATTCATAAGACTTGGTAGTTATATTCGTACGACACAACACTCAAATATTCATAAAATCCAAAGCCAACTCATCTAAACGAAACCACATCATAAAATCCATCCCAAATGTCAATAAGCCATCCTTAAAAATTTAAAAATTCGACTTCACTGCCATTCGTACTTCATTCCTCAAGGTGACCAGATGCATCCGAGATCCCTAAAAGATATCAAAGAAATTTTTCATCGATTTCTATGTAATTTGCTAAATCTCAATATAATTTTGCAAATAAAATGTATCAACTATCTTATAGTGATCCTCAAAAAATGCTCTGATACCACCTCTGTCACGCTCCCCGATTTATAACATTCAGGAGGTGTAACCTTGTCTTAAAATCCTTATTATTAAAATTCAGTCAACAATCTAATACGAAATCCAAACTAAATTTGAGGACAATAAAAATCATCCAGGTCATAATTCACACCCATAATCCACAATTCTAAGACTTGGTAGTTATAATCATACGACACAACACTCAAAGATTCATAAAATCCAACGCCAACTCATCTAAACGAAACCACATCATAAAATCCATCCCAAATGTCAATAAGCAATCCTCTAAAATTTAAAAATTCGACTTCCCTGCCATTCGTACTTCATTCCTCAAGACGACCAGATGCATCCTAGATCCCTAAAGGATATCAAAGAAATTTTTCATCGATTTCTAAGTAATTTACTAAATCTAAATATAATTTTGCAAATCAAATGTATCAACTATCTTATAGTGATCCTCAAATAATGCTCTGATACCACCTCTGTCACGCTCCCCGATTTATCACATTCAGGAGGTTTGACCTTGTCTTAAAATCCATAATATTAAAATTCAGTCAACAATGTAATACGAAATCCAAACTAAATTTGAGGACACTAAAAATCATTCAAGTCATAATTCACACCCACAATCCACAATTCATAAGACTTGGTAGTTATAATCATACGACACAACACTCAATGATTCATAAAATCCAAAGCCAACTCATCTAAACGAAACCACATCATAAAATCGATCCCAAATGTCATTAAGCCATCCTCTAAAATTTAGAAATTCGACTTCACTGCCATTCGTACTTCTTTACTCAAGACGACCAGATGCATCCTGGATCCCTAAATGATATCATAGAAATT
The DNA here is from genome assembly GCF_036884655.1 of Musa acuminata AAA Group. Taxonomy (NCBI): domain Eukaryota; kingdom Viridiplantae; phylum Streptophyta; class Magnoliopsida; order Zingiberales; family Musaceae; genus Musa; species Musa acuminata. The sequence goes on along the minus strand of NC_088346.1, from coordinate 22,189 downwards.
TTTCATCGATTTCTATGTAATTTGCTAAATCTCAATATAACATTGCAAATCAAATTTGTTAAGGCACTTATGTTATACCAATTTAATTACCATACAAAAACATGATTGTAGACTCATGGAGTATTAAAAGGTAGACTACAACAAATTTGGAAAAATAACAGACAAAAAGTTCTAAATTATGGATACGAAGTTAAAATAGCAGCAAATTTTGGACATAATTAAACATGAGTGAAGTTCTAAAAGAACATAAAGACCAGCTTTTGATAAAATTACCAAATTATACACTTTTGCAAAAATATCTCAAAATATATAAGCTAAAAAGACATTATTCAGGAAGAACTAATCCAATTTGGAGAGGACAAGGTCTTTTGTCGATAACAGAGCTGGCTTACTGCATATTGTAATAAAAGATGCCACCTCCTTCCACGATGACATTGATGCTAATTAATACCAGAGGTCATCCTTGTCATTTGATCCTACAATAGAACCAAAAGAGGAGGATCTTTTAATTCAATCCAAATTTCATAGCTATAAACCTTTGTAAACTTTTATTTCGAGCTTTTGATTAAGGCACGAACCAACAACCATCAAACATCAAACCAATCTATATTTTTAGGAATTTTGAGGCCATCTGCGGCTGCTTTAAAGCCAGCTAATGTGTTCTGAACTTTGATCTTATTATACATTTTAATCAAAAAAATCTTGATAATTAATAGATGAAACAATTATTATTTCGTCAAATTATTGTTATCCCAATCATAAATATAAATTGAGCATCAATGAAAAGCCCAATAATTGTTGTCTATATTAAGAAGTCAATCTTGTGTAGACTATGTCATCTTCTGGCTTAAACATAATTATGTTAAATATCATTTGTCTAGGTGACCACGGACATCAAAAGCCTAAAAGGACGGATACCAAGAACATAATGAAATAAAAATAAGAGGAAAAGAAATTACACCATATTCTAAAGAGGAGATTATCGTACTGGCCCTACTACACTATATAACTTTCCTTTCCTCCAGAAAGCATGAGCAAAAGAGAAATAAGCAATCCGGCAAATAATTTGAAATAATATGCAAGCATGTGAGAAATTAAAATTGATGGTGCTTTTCAACATCAATTGCCGAGACCGCATACAATAAAACAATCATCAAAATCAAACAAGATCTAGAGATAAGGTTCTAAGAAACTCCTATAGGGCTCAACGAATATGAACTTCAGATTTTGTATTAAATAAAGAATTAAATAATTCCACATATTGACAATGTCAACAACGATGACATAGAAAAATGCTAAATCCTTAAAGATGGGAAAATACCATCTCCTTCCTTGTTTAAGAGAAATTAGGCTTTGTTGATTCATCTGACAACTGCTCTTCCATAGATTTCCCGAGATGCAAAGATGATGATAGACATCCTTTATCTTGAGGAAGGGTAGAAAAGGGTCAAATGAGACGATCATGAGAATGTCTACGGATTGAGCAGCAAAGGCTCAAGATGGTAGTTGTGGGGAGTTGGGAGGAGGCGAGGGGAGGGAGCCATAGAGAGCAATGGAGACGAAGGGATTTGTCACATTAACATGAAGGGTTTATCGTATTATCATCAAGATTTGGTACAAAATATAAATATTACTAAAATATATAAATAATAACTAGGCCACGTTGGCGATAGTAAATGACTAGCCCATTACCGTTTAGAGGTAGGCCATTACTACTCACAATAGGCCCATTATTGTTCAGTAATGGGAAAAAAATAATACTAATTGAAAAATTAGAAAAAAATAATCATCATAAGTACAGTAATGTAGGAGAAATTTATTAAGTATCATTAAAATTATATACAAAATTATTTAAATATTAATAACATAAAATATTAATTCGAAAAATAAAAAATTTCAACATTGCAAGCTGGATTCCCACTTTTTTGGCACAAAAAGAAAATTTAACAAAATAAATGCTAGCTTAATTATTAAACTTACAATGAAAAGGGAAATAGCAAAAAGTTCAAGAAAGATTGAAAACTGAGAGGGAAAAACAGGGTAATTCAGAATTTGATAATTTTAGGGTTTAGGGGAAAATATAAATGTTAGATTCATGAATGCATATTCGTCGAGCCATCCAAAAGTCTTATATAAGATGACATATTGACATGTATACATGACAGATGTAACAGAATTAGTAAAGAAAATGCATTATGGAAAGAAAATGCAAATCAATTATATAGCTTCTATTACTTGCCATAAAAAAAAATGAAAGGAGACAAAACTAAATTGCACAAGAATATTCACTCAAGCATTAGATCTACGAAAGTCCATTAAGCTTCAATTAAAACAATGCTTACCTGAATAAATATCACATTCATTTACTGGCTGGGGTCAGTGCCTACCTTGGCTTGCCATAAAGAACTTCCCACACTCACTAAGCTGATCATAATATTACAAACAGATTAGCTGGATTTATCAAACACTAATGAATAAACTTTCTCAGCCACTTATCGGCAACCAATCCAATTATCTCTTCTTCATTCCATAAGAAGCACAAACAGCAGGATCATAGCAACACACTATGACCAAATAATCTACTACACCTCAGGTTCCTTTATCAACGCAATTATGCAATTGACAGAAGATTTCCTCGCCAATGGGCAGAAATCCATCATGTGGCAAAGGAACACTCCATGTCCCAAAGAACCAACCTACCAACTCTTCTCCTCTGGACCAAGAGATCAAGAATCTGTGATCCAACAGCAATGAAAGGGCTGGAAGAAAGACAAAGCATCACTGGCCTAATGAGAGAAAAAAAACCTCCTTGTCAATTGCCATCTTCATTGCTAGCTAGGCAGCAGCAGAGCTTGCTATGAAAATCTGTGACCAAAAGAATCTATTCAAAAGAATCCATGAACTGACACTTCTCTGCACCAAGGATCAAGAATTTGCAATAGAATGGCCACCGTAGGATAGGAAACAAGCAAAAACATGAGATCACCATCGATGCAACTATAGAAAACCCTCCTTGTCAATTGGCACCTTCATTTTTAGCCTCTACCAAGGAATCTATGCTGATGATGGTGTCTACGGCAAGTTTTCCACCATCGTCGAGGAAGGGGCGGTCACGAAATAGACCAAAAGAATCTTTCCCAAAGAATCCCTGTACCAAACCATCTTTGGACCAAGGATCAATAACTTACGACGGAACGATGACAATAAGGATGGAAGCAAGCTAAATCAAGCCATCGTCATCGAAGACCGTATAGAGAAGAATATCCCTTGCCATCAACCACATTAAAATATATGTCATGTCTAGACAACAAGAGATGGGAACAGTAGCTTTCAAGAGATTCCTTGCTGTCATATATAATCTGAAGAAAATGAAAGATTAGCAGTGTTCAAGCATGGAAAGTTGATTCTGCAAAATAGGTACCACATCTAATTCCTCAGCTGTCACTGTCACTGTCTCCAAGTTCTAATTTTCTGAAACTTACTAAGAGACCCGGAGCTTTCTGAACAAATTCAGAGATATCAGTGTGGTCAAAGTCTTCAGTACCAGGTACGACATATGTGACTTGTTGGAGCTTTATTAAGCAAATCACTCCATTCTTCTTTAAAAATTAAATATTAAACTAAATTTGATACCTCAGAATCAGTAATATCAAATATAACATAGAGTAGTCAGTGGAGATATAACAGATAAACAAAGACCTAGAGATCTATTTAGCAGCAGAAATTGTTTACAGAAATCTGATCACAAACCATCAAATTTTTCTTCCCATCAGGCTTTTGGACAACTGGTAGCAATGTTTTTTGGGAATCTTTCCTAAACTCGAGTAATAATCCTGTAAGTTTTATTCTCCAATTTAGCATCAAATAACTCCCTACTGCTTGGTAATCCCACTCTGGAAAGATAACAAACATAAAAAAATTACCAAATATTTAAACTAATGAAGAAATAAAGAAATGCCAACTTCAACAAAAGTAAAAGAATGTCGTACTGGTTTCATAAAACAAATTAACCTTTGAGAAAAATTCAATGATCCTCGCCTTATATCTGGGATGTATAAGTCATTGAAGGTCTGCTTGTGCATCCTTACCAATCAGTCTACAGTGCACAAGGCAACATGCAGCTCATGCCATTTCATGCAAGTAGTATGTACTAACCTAACCAAGGACTTGTATGGTAAAAAAATCATAAATGGGCAATCCCTTAATACAAATGACTTTAAAATTGAGATTAATCTTAATACAAGGTGAAGATTGCCCTCAATACAAGGGCAATCTTCACAAGCCTTTAGCATTCAGTGATGAGAGCCAAAGGCTTTAAAATTGAGATCATCATCCGTACCTTTTCTAGAGGAGTGAATGACACAATGACATTTTAATGTTTGAGATATACCCTACTATTGAACATAAAGATGCTTGATAGCCTCTATTTCGGTGCATGCAGTCACTTCATCAATGTTATGACAAGAGATGCATGTTAGACACTGTACGTTCTCTTTTGAACTGAAAGCTAGATGATAAACAGTATGGCCTTTCTATGTTGCACCACCAATATCTCAAATAAAACATGGGTCAAAGATGTCAGATGCACCAATGAGTAAAAGACGGGCAATTTAAGTATTCAGAAAAAGAAACATAAATCTCAGTTAAAATCAGATAATTCCTTTAATATACAAACTTCCTATGGTTTTAGTTCTGTTAAAAAGAACTATGAGCTACCACAGGGACTTCCAACTTATTATTTATTCACCAAATTATCAATAAGCAATACTACACTAAATTATTTTTCACCAAAAGAGAAGATTATCCAATAGCCCTACTACACTATATAACTTTCCTTTCCTCCAGAAAACACGAGCAATAAAAATAAAAAGAAATCAGACATATTTTATAAAAAAATACAAACATGTGAGAAGTAAAAATTGATGGTGTCAAAAAGATGATCAGCAAACCCAATAACTAACATTCCACCTGGAATCAGAGAATATAAAAAATAACCTACTCTCATGATTAAAAACACCAATTGCCAAGGTCTTTATTATCTTGGGCTTCGGCTTGAGATACTGATCCTGCTGTTTACCTGAATTCTACCCTGACTTTATTCTTTACCGAGTGAAGCTTCTAGTTCTAGATACAATAACCTACAATATCGAGATTTTAAACCCTAAACCCTAAAACCCTAAAACCCTAAACCCTAAACCCTAAACGGGGGAGGAAGGGGACGCCCCCCGTGGGGTGGAGGGGTGGTAGGGGCGCGGTGGGACGCCGCTGCCAGGAAGGGATGGAAGAGGGGGGAGGAGCTGTGGTCCCGGAGGGGAAGAGGAGGGGAAGATGGTGTCGGAGAAGGGGGAGGAACCCCGACGAAGGGGGAAGGAGGGAGGAGAAGGGAATGGGAGGATGGTGTTGGGGAAGGGAGGAGAAGCGAAAGAGGGGTAAAGGGTAAAGAGGGAGGAGAAGGGAGGGGGAGGAAGGTGTCGCGGAAGGAGGGGAGCTGCGACAGTGGAAGAGGGAGGGAGAGAGAGGATGGATCGGGGAAGGGGGGGCTGCAACGGCAAAGGAGGAAGAGGAAGAGAAAGAGAGAGATACCGGGGGGGCGGAGACGCTGTTTCGCCGATGGAGAGGAAGACGCGGCAGCCGCCGTTCACCGAGGAAAACGCCGCAGCGAGAGGTTTAGGGTTTTAGTTCTTTTAAAAAGAACTATGAGCTACCACAGGGACTTCCAACATATTATTTATTCACCAAATTATCAATAAGTAATACTACACTAAATTATTTGTTCACCAATAGAGAAGATTATCTACTAGCCCTACTACACTATATAACTTTCCTTTCCTCCAGAAAACACGAGCAATAAAGAGAAAAAGAAATAAGATATTTTATAAAAAATACAAACATGTCAGAAGTTCAAAATTTATCGTGTCAAGAAGATGATCAGCAAACCCAATAACTAACATTCTACCTGGAATCAGAGAATATAAAAAATAACCGACTCTATCAAGATTAAAACCAACAATTTCCAAGATCGCATACCATAACCTAGAATATCGAGATTTTCATCATCAGTAACCATCTCTCTCGGCTAAGGGGGGAGGAAGAGGGATGGAAGAGGGAGGAGGAGCAGTGGTCCCGGATCGGTACGGGAGGGGAGGATGGTGTCGGGGAACGGGGAGGAACCGCGACGAAGGGGGAAGAAGGAGGGAGGAGAAGGGAAGGGGAGGATGGTGTCGGGGAAGGGAGGAGCAGCGAGAAAAAGTTAAAGGGTAATGAGGGAGAAGGGAGGGGGAGGATGGTGTCGGGGAAGGAGGGTAGCTGCGACGGTGGAAGAGGGTGGGGGAGGGAGGATGGCTCGGGGTAGGGGGGGCTGCAACGGCGAAGGAGGAAGAGGAAGGAAAGAGAGAGATACCGGGGGGCGGAGACGCCGTTTCGCCTATGGAGAGGAAGACGCAGCAGCAACAAGAACACCCCGGAGGAAGACACCGCCGTTGCTTCCGCTGTTCGCCGATGGAGAGGAAGACAGCAGCTCGCCGAGGAAAAGCCGCAGTTGTCGCTCGGGAGAAAGAGTCGCTGGGTTTAGGGCATGGGTGACCCGGTGTGCATTGTGCGGTGGGTAAGGGGCGGGATTTTATGCAGTCCATATTCAAATTTGGTTCAAAGGATATACACTCCATTGGGCCCCACCCCCGCGCAATGGAGGCCCTCCTAGCCATGACATCATATTTCAAACGGAAAAATAAATATAACTAAATAATATAAATTATTAAGATTTAAAATAATTGGCGAAGGACACATTCGTAATAAAATAATAATAAGGGTTTAGGGTTTAGGGTTTAGGGTTTAGGGTTTAGGGTTTAGGGTTTAGGGTTTAGGGTTTAGGGTTTAGGGTTTAGGGTTTAGGGTTTAGGGTTTAGGGTTTTTAGGGTTTTTAGGGTTTAGGGTTTAGGGTTTAGGGTTTAGGGTTTAGGGTTTAGGGTTTAGGGTTTAGGGTTTAGGGTTTAGGGTTTAGGGTTTAGGGTTTAGGGTTTAGGGTTTAGGGTTTAGGGTTTAGGGTTTAGGGTTTAGGGTTTAGGGTTTAGGGTTTAGGGTTTAGGGTTTAGGGTTTAGGGTTTAGGGTTTAGGGTTTAGGGTTTAGGGTTTAGGGTTTAGGGTTTAGGGTTTAGGGTTTAGGGTTTAGGGTTTAGGGTTTAGGGTTTAGGGTTTAGGGTTTAGGGTTTAGGGTTTAGGGTTTAGGGTTTAGGGTTTAGGGTTTAGGGTTTAGGGTTTAGGGTTTAGGGTTTAGGGTTTAGGGTTTAGGGTTTAGGGTTTAGGGTTTAGGGTTTAGGGTTTAGGGTTTAGGGTTTAGGGTTTAGGGTTTAGGGTTTAGGGTTTAGGGTTTAGGGTTTAGGGTTTAGGGTTTAGGGTTTAGGGTTTAGGGTTTAGGGTTTAGGGTTTAGGGTTTAGGGTTTAGGGTTTAGGGTTTAGGGTTTAGGGTTTAGGGTTTAGGGTTTAGGGTTTAGGGTTTAGGGTTTAGGGTTTAGGGTTTAGGGTTTAGGGTTTAGGGTTTAGGGTTTAGGGTTTAGGGTTTAGGGTTTAGGGTTTAGGGTTTAGGGTTTAGGGTTTAGGGTTTAGGGTTTAGGGTTTAGGGTTTAGGGTTTAGGGTTTAGGGTTTAGGGTTTAGGGTTTAGGGTTTAGGGTTTAGGGTTTAGGGTTTAGGGTTTAGGGTTTAGGGTTTAGGGTTTAGGGTTTAGGGTTTAGGGTTTAGGGTTTAGGGTTTAGGGTTTAGGGTTTAGGGTTTAGGGTTTAGGGTTTAGGGTTTAGGGTTTAGGGTTTAGGGTTTAGGGTTTAGGGTTTAGGGTTTAGGGTTTAGGGTTTAGGGTTTAGGGTTTAGGGTTTAGGGTTTAGGGTTTAGGGTTTAGGGTTTAGGGTTTAGGGTTTAGGGTTTAGGGTTTAGGGTTTAGGGTTTAGGGTTTAGGGTTTAGGGTTTAGGGTTTAGGGTTTAGGGTTTAGGGTTTAGGGTTTAGGGTTTAGGGTTTAGGGTTTAGGGTTTAGGGTTTAGGGTTTAGGGTTTAGGGTTTAGGGTTTAGGGTTTAGGGTTTAGGGTTTAGGGTTTAGGGTTTAGGGTTTAGGGTTTAGGGTTTAGGGTTTAGGGTTTAGGGTTTAGGGTTTAGGGTTTAGGGTTTAGGGTTTAGGGTTTAGGGTTTAGGGTTTAGGGTTTAGGGTTTAGGGTTTAGGGTTTAGGGTTTAGGGTTTAGGGTTTAGGGTTTAGGGTTTAGGGTTTAGGGTTTAGGGTTTAGGGTTTAGGGTTTAGGGTTTAGGGTTTAGGGTTTAGGGTTTAGGGTTTAGGGTTTAGGGTTTAGGGTTTAGGGTTTAGGGTTTAGGGTTTAGGGTTTAGGGTTTAGGGTTTAGGGTTTAGGGTTTAGGGTTTAGGGTTTAGGGTTTAGGGTTTAGGGTTTAGGGTTTAGGGTTTAGGGTTTAGGGTTTAGGGTTTAGGGTTTAGGGTTTAGGGTTTAGGGTTTAGGGTTTAGGGTTTAGGGTTTAGGGTTTAGGGTTTAGGGTTTAGGGTTTAGGGTTTAGGGTTTAGGGTTTAGGGTTTAGGGTTTAGGGTTTAGGGTTTAGGGTTTAGGGTTTAGGGTTTAGGGTTTAGGGTTTAGGGTTTAGGGTTTAGGGTTTAGGGTTTAGGGTTTAGGGTTTAGGGTTTAGGGTTTAGGGTTTAGGGTTTAGGGTTTAGGGTTTAGGGTTTAGGGTTTAGGGTTTAGGGTTTAGGGTTTAGGGTTTAGGGTTTAGGGTTTAGGGTTTAGGGTTTAGGGTTTAGGGTTTAGGGTTTAGGGTTTAGGGTTTAGGGTTTAGGGTTTAGGGTTTAGGGTTTAGGGTTTAGGGTTTAGGGTTTAGGGTTTAGGGTTTAGGGTTTAGGGTTTAGGGTTTAGGGTTTAGGGTTTAGGGTTTAGGGTTTAGGGTTTAGGGTTTAGGGTTTAGGGTTTAGGGTTTAGGGTTTAGGGTTTAGGGTTTAGGGTTTAGGGTTTAGGGTTTAGGGTTTAGGGTTTAGGGTTTAGGGTTTAGGGTTTAGGGTTTAGGGTTTAGGGTTTAGGGTTTAGGGTTTAGGGTTTAGGGTTTAGGGTTTAGGGTTTAGGGTTTAGGGTTTAGGGTTTAGGGTTTAGGGTTTAGGGTTTAGGGTTTAGGGTTTAGGGTTTAGGGTTTAGGGTTTAGGGTTTAGGGTTTAGGGTTTAGGGTTTAGGGTTTAGGGTTTAGGGTTTAGGGTTTAGGGTTTAGGGTTTAGGGTTTAGGGTTTAGGGTTTAGGGTTTAGGGTTTAGGGTTTAGGGTTTAGGGTTTAGGGTTTAGGGTTTAGGGTTTAGGGTTTAGGGTTTAGGGTTTAGGGTTTAGGGTTTAGGGTTTAGGGTTTAGGGTTTAGGGTTTAGGGTTTAGGGTTTAGGGTTTAGGGTTTAGGGTTTAGGGTTTAGGGTTTAGGGTTTAGGGTTTAGGGTTTAGGGTTTAGGGTTTAGGGTTTAGGGTTTAGGGTTTAGGGTTTAGGGTTTAGGGTTTAGGGTTTAGGGTTTAGGGTTTAGGGTTTAGGGTTTAGGGTTTAGGGTTTAGGGTTTAGGGTTTAGGGTTTAGGGTTTAGGGTTTAGGGTTTAGGGTTTAGGGTTTAGGGTTTAGGGTTTAGGGTTTAGGGTTTAGGGTTTAGGGTTTAGGGTTTAGGGTTTAGGGTTTAGGGTTTAGGGTTTAGGGTTTAGGGTTTAGGGTTTAGGGTTTAGGGTTTAGGGTTTAGGGTTTAGGGTTTAGGGTTTAGGGTTTAGGGTTTAGGGTTTAGGGTTTAGGGTTTAGGGTTTAGGGTTTAGGGTTTAGGGTTTAGGGTTTAGGGTTTAGGGTTTAGGGTTTAGGGTTTAGGGTTTAGGGTTTAGGGTTTAGGGTTTAGGGTTTAGGGTTTAGGGTTTAGGGTTTAGGGTTTAGGGTTTAGGGTTTAGGGTTTAGGGTTTAGGGTTTAGGGTTTAGGGTTTAGGGTTTAGGGTTTAGGGTTTAGGGTTTAGGGTTTAGGGTTTAGGGTTTAGGGTTTAGGGTTTAGGGTTTAGGGTTTAGGGTTTAGGGTTTAGGGTTTAGGGTTTAGGGTTTAGGGTTTAGGGTTTAGGGTTTAGGGTTTAGGGTTTAGGGTTTAGGGTTTAGGGTTTAGGGTTTAGGGTTTAGGGTTTAGGGTTTAGGGTTTAGGGTTTAGGGTTTAGGGTTTAGGGTTTAGGGTTTAGGGTTTAGGGTTTAGGGTTTAGGGTTTAGGGTTTAGGGTTTAGGGTTTAGGGTTTAGGGTTTAGGGTTTAGGGTTTAGGGTTTAGGGTTTAGGGTTTAGGGTTTAGGGTTTAGGGTTTAGGGTTTAGGGTTTAGGGTTTAGGGTTTAGGGTTTAGGGTTTAGGGTTTAGGGTTTAGGGTTTAGGGTTTAGGGTTTAGGGTTTAGGGTTTAGGGTTTAGGGTTTAGGGTTTAGGGTTTAGGGTTTAGGGTTTAGGGTTTAGGGTTTAGGGTTTAGGGTTTAGGGTTTAGGGTTTAGGGTTTAGGGTTTAGGGTTTAGGGTTTAGGGTTTAGGGTTTAGGGTTTAGGGTTTAGGGTTTAGGGTTTAGGGTTTAGGGTTTAGGGTTTAGGGTTTAGGGTTTAGGGTTTAGGGTTTAGGGTTTAGGGTTTAGGGTTTAGGGTTTAGGGTTTAGGGTTTAGGGTTTAGGGTTTAGGGTTTAGGGTTTAGGGTTTAGGGTTTAGGGTTTAGGGTTTAGGGTTTAGGGTTTAGGGTTTAGGGTTTAGGGTTTAGGGTTTAGGGTTTAGGGTTTAGGGTTTAGGGTTTAGGGTTTAGGGTTTAGGGTTTAGGGTTTAGGGTTTAGGGTTTAGGGTTTAGGGTTTAGGGTTTAGGGTTTAGGGTTTAGGGTTTAGGGTTTAGGGTTTAGGGTTTAGGGTTTAGGGTTTAGGGTTTAGGGTTTAGGGTTTAGGGTTTAGGGTTTAGGGTTTAGGGTTTAGGGTTTAGGGTTTAGGGTTTAGGGTTTAGGGTTTAGGGTTTAGGGTTTAGGGTTTAGGGTTTAGGGTTTAGGGTTTAGGGTTTAGGGTTTAGGGTTTAGGGTTTAGGGTTTAGGGTTTAGGGTTTAGGGTTTAGGGTTTAGGGTTTAGGGTTTAGGGTTTAGGGTTTAGGGTTTAGGGTTTAGGGTTTAGGGTTTAGGGTTTAGGGTTTAGGGTTTAGGGTTTAGGGTTTAGGGTTTAGGGTTTAGGGTTTAGGGTTTAGGGTTTAGGGTTTAGGGTTTAGGGTTTAGGGTTTAGGGTTTAGGGTTTAGGGTTTAGGGTTTAGGGTTTAGGGTTTAGGGTTTAGGGTTTAGGGTTTAGGGTTTAGGGTTTAGGGTTTAGGGTTTAGGGTTTAGGGTTTAGGGTTTAGGGTTTAGGGTTTAGGGTTTAGGGTTTAGGGTTTAGGGTTTAGGGTTTAGGGTTTAGGGTTTAGGGTTTAGGGTTTAGGGTTTAGGGTTTAGGGTTTAGGGTTTAGGGTTTAGGGTTTAGGGTTTAGGGTTTAGGGTTTAGGGTTTAGGGTTTAGGGTTTAGGGTTTAGGGTTTAGGGTTTAGGGTTTAGGGTTTAGGGTTTAGGGTTTAGGGTTTAGGGTTTAGGGTTTAGGGTTTAGGGTTTAGGGTTTAGGGTTTAGGGTTTAGGGTTTAGGGTTTAGGGTTTAGGGTTTAGGGTTTAGGGTTTAGGGTTTAGGGTTTAGGGTTTAGGGTTTAGGGTTTAGGGTTTAGGGTTTAGGGTTTAGGGTTTAGGGTTTAGGGTTTAGGGTTTAGGGTTTAGGGTTTAGGGTTTAGGGTTTAGGGTTTAGGGTTTAGGGTTTAGGGTTTAGGGTTTAGGGTTTAGGGTTTAGGGTTTAGGGTTTAGGGTTTAGGGTTTAGGGTTTAGGGTTTAGGGTTTAGGGTTTAGGGTTTAGGGTTTAGGGTTTAGGGTTTAGGGTTTAGGGTTTAGGGTTTAGGGTTTAGGGTTTAGGGTTTAGGGTTTAGGGTTTAGGGTTTAGGGTTTAGGGTTTAGGGTTTAGGGTTTAGGGTTTAGGGTTTAGGGTTTAGGGTTTAGGGTTTAGGGTTTAGGGTTTAGGGTTTAGGGTTTAGGGTTTAGGGTTTAGGGTTTAGGGTTTAGGGTTTAGGGTTTAGGGTTTAGGGTTTAGGGTTTAGGGTTTAGGGTTTAGGGTTTAGGGTTTAGGGTTTAGGGTTTAGGGTTTAGGGTTTAGGGTTTAGGGTTTAGGGTTTAGGGTTTAGGGTTTAGGGTTTAGGGTTTAGGGTTTAGGGTTTAGGGTTTAGGGTTTAGGGTTTAGGGTTTAGGGTTTAGGGTTTAGGGTTTAGGGTTTAGGGTTTAGGGTTTAGGGTTTAGGGTTTAGGGTTTAGGGTTTAGGGTTTAGGGTTTAGGGTTTAGGGTTTAGGGTTTAGGGTTTAGGGTTTAGGGTTTAGGGTTTAGGGTTTAGGGTTTAGGGTTTAGGGTTTAGGGTTTAGGGTTTAGGGTTTAGGGTTTAGGGTTTAGGGTTTAGGGTTTAGGGTTTAGGGTTTAGGGTTTAGGGTTTAGGGTTTAGGGTTTAGGGTTTAGGGTTTAGGGTTTAGGGTTTAGGGTTTAGGGTTTAGGGTTTAGGGTTTAGGGTTTAGGGTTTAGGGTTTAGGGTTTAGGGTTTAGGGTTTAGGGTTTAGGGTTTAGGGTTTAGGGTTTAGGGTTTAGGGTTTAGGGTTTAGGGTTTAGGGTTTAGGGTTTAGGGTTTAGGGTTTAGGGTTTAGGGTTTAGGGTTTAGGGTTTAGGGTTTAGGGTTTAGGGTTTAGGGTTTAGGGTTTAGGGTTTAGGGTTTAGGGTTTAGGGTTTAGGGTTTAGGGTTTAGGGTTTAGGGTTTAGGGTTTAGGGTTTAGGGTTTAGGGTTTAGGGTTTAGGGTTTAGGGTTTAGGGTTTAGGGTTTAGGGTTTAGGGTTTAGGGTTTAGGGTTTAGGGTTTAGGGTTTAGGGTTTAGGGTTTAGGGTTTAGGGTTTAGGGTTTAGGGTTTAGGGTTTAGGGTTTAGGGTTTAGGGTTTAGGGTTTAGGGTTTAGGGTTTAGGGTTTAGGGTTTAGGGTTTAGGGTTTAGGGTTTAGGGTTTAGGGTTTAGGGTTTAGGGTTTAGGGTTTAGGGTTTAGGGTTTAGGGTTTAGGGTTTAGGGTTTAGGGTTTAGGGTTTAGGGTTTAGGGTTTAGGGTTTAGGGTTTAGGGTTTAGGGTTTAGGGTTTAGGGTTTAGGGTTTAGGGTTTAGGGTTTAGGGTTTAGGGTTTAGGGTTTAGGGTTTAGGGTTTAGGGTTTAGGGTTTAGGGTTTAGGGTTTAGGGTTTAGGGTTTAGGGTTTAGGGTTTAGGGTTTAGGGTTTAGGGTTTAGGGTTTAGGGTTTAGGGTTTAGGGTTTAGGGTTTAGGGTTTAGGGTTTAGGGTTTAGGGTTTAGGGTTTAGGGTTTAGGGTTTAGGGTTTAGGGTTTAGGGTTTAGGGTTTAGGGTTTAGGGTTTAGGGTTTAGGGTTTAGGGTTTAGGGTTTAGGGTTTAGGGTTTAGGGTTTAGGGTTTAGGGTTTAGGGTTTAGGGTTTAGGGTTTAGGGTTTAGGGTTTAGGGTTTAGGGTTTAGGGTTTAGGGTTTAGGGTTTAGGGTTTAGGGTTTAGGGTTTAGGGTTTAGGGTTTAGGGTTTAGGGTTTAGGGTTTAGGGTTTAGGGTTTAGGGTTTAGGGTTTAGGGTTTAGGGTTTAGGGTTTAGGGTTTAGGGTTTAGGGTTTAGGGTTTAGGGTTTAGGGTTTAGGGTTTAGGGTTTAGGGTTTAGGGTTTAGGGTTTAGGGTTTAGGGTTTAGGGTTTAGGGTTTAGGGTTTAGGGTTTAGGGTTTAGGGTTTAGGGTTTAGGGTTTAGGGTTTAGGGTTTAGGGTTTAGGGTTTAGGGTTTAGGGTTTAGGGTTTAGGGTTTAGGGTTTAGGGTTTAGGGTTTAGGGTTTAGGGTTTAGGGTTTAGGGTTTAGGGTTTAGGGTTTAGGGTTTAGGGTTTAGGGTTTAGGGTTTAGGGTTTAGGGTTTAGGGTTTAGGGTTTAGGGTTTAGGGTTTAGGGTTTAGGGTTTAGGGTTTAGGGTTTAGGGTTTAGGGTTTAGGGTTTAGGGTTTAGGGTTTAGGGTTTAGGGTTTAGGGTTTAGGGTTTAGGGTTTAGGGTTTAGGGTTTAGGGTTTAGGGTTTAGGGTTTAGGGTTTAGGGTTTAGGGTTTAGGGTTTAGGGTTTAGGGTTTAGGGTTTAGGGTTTAGGGTTTAGGGTTTAGGGTTTAGGGTTTAGGGTTTAGGGTTTAGGGTTTAGGGTTTAGGGTTTAGGGTTTAGGGTTTAGGGTTTAGGGTTTAGGGTTTAGGGTTTAGGGTTTAGGGTTTAGGGTTTAGGGTTTAGGGTTTAGGGTTTAGGGTTTAGGGTTTAGGGTTTAGGGTTTAGGGTTTAGGGTTTAGGGTTTAGGGTTTAGGGTTTAGGGTTTAGGGTTTAGGGTTTAGGGTTTAGGGTTTAGGGTTTAGGGTTTAGGGTTTAGGGTTTAGGGTTTAGGGTTTAGGGTTTAGGGTTTAGGGTTTAGGGTTTAGGGTTTAGGGTTTAGGGTTTAGGGTTTAGGGTTTAGGGTTTAGGGTTTAGGGTTTAGGGTTTAGGGTTTAGGGTTTAGGGTTTAGGGTTTAGGGTTTAGGGTTTAGGGTTTAGGGTTTAGGGTTTAGGGTTTAGGGTTTAGGGTTTAGGGTTTAGGGTTTAGGGTTTAGGGTTTAGGGTTTAGGGTTTAGGGTTTAGGGTTTAGGGTTTAGGGTTTAGGGTTTAGGGTTTAGGGTTTAGGGTTTAGGGTTTAGGGTTTAGGGTTTAGGGTTTAGGGTTTAGGGTTTAGGGTTTAGGGTTTAGGGTTTAGGGTTTAGGGTTTAGGGTTTAGGGTTTAGGGTTTAGGGTTTAGGGTTTAGGGTTTAGGGTTTAGGGTTTAGGGTTTAGGGTTTAGGGTTTAGGGTTTAGGGTTTAGGGTTTAGGGTTTAGGGTTTAGGGTTTAGGGTTTAGGGTTTAGGGTTTAGGGTTTAGGGTTTAGGGTTTAGGGTTTAGGGTTTAGGGTTTAGGGTTTAGGGTTTAGGGTTTAGGGTTTAGGGTTTAGGGTTTAGGGTTTAGGGTTTAGGGTTTAGGGTTTAGGGTTTAGGGTTTAGGGTTTAGGGTTTAGGGTTTAGGGTTTAGGGTTTAGGGTTTAGGGTTTAGGGTTTAGGGTTTAGGGTTTAGGGTTTAGGGTTTAGGGTTTAGGGTTTAGGGTTTAGGGTTTAGGGTTTAGGGTTTAGGGTTTAGGGTTTAGGGTTTAGGGTTTAGGGTTTAGGGTTTAGGGTTTAGGGTTTAGGGTTTAGGGTTTAGGGTTTAGGGTTTAGGGTTTAGGGTTTAGGGTTTAGGGTTTAGGGTTTAGGGTTTAGGGTTTAGGGTTTAGGGTTTAGGGTTTAGGGTTTAGGGTTTAGGGTTTAGGGTTTAGGGTTTAGGGTTTAGGGTTTAGGGTTTAGGGTTTAGGGTTTAGGGTTTAGGGTTTAGGGTTTAGGGTTTAGGGTTTAGGGTTTAGGGTTTAGGGTTTAGGGTTTAGGGTTTAGGGTTTAGGGTTTAGGGTTTAGGGTTTAGGGTTTAGGGTTTAGGGTTTAGGGTTTAGGGTTTAGGGTTTAGGGTTTAGGGTTTAGGGTTTAGGGTTTAGGGTTTAGGGTTTAGGGTTTAGGGTTTAGGGTTTAGGGTTTAGGGTTTAGGGTTTAGGGTTTAGGGTTTAGGGTTTAGGGTTTAGGGTTTAGGGTTTAGGGTTTAGGGTTTAGGGTTTAGGGTTTAGGGTTTAGGGTTTAGGGTTTAGGGTTTAGGGTTTAGGGTTTAGGGTTTAGGGTTTAGGGTTTAGGGTTTAGGGTTTAGGGTTTAGGGTTTAGGGTTTAGGGTTTAGGGTTTAGGGTTTAGGGTTTAGGGTTTAGGGTTTAGGGTTTAGGGTTTAGGGTTTAGGGTTTAGGGTTTAGGGTTTAGGGTTTAGGGTTTAGGGTTTAGGGTTTAGGGTTTAGGGTTTAGGGTTTAGGGTTTAGGGTTTAGGGTTTAGGGTTTAGGGTTTAGGGTTTAGGGTTTAGGGTTTAGGGTTTAGGGTTTAGGGTTTAGGGTTTAGGGTTTAGGGTTTAGGGTTTAGGGTTTAGGGTTTAGGGTTTAGGGTTTAGGGTTTAGGGTTTAGGGTTTAGGGTTTAGGGTTTAGGGTTTAGGGTTTAGGGTTTAGGGTTTAGGGTTTAGGGTTTAGGGTTTAGGGTTTAGGGTTTAGGGTTTAGGGTTTAGGGTTTAGGGTTTAGGGTTTAGGGTTTAGGGTTTAGGGTTTAGGGTTTAGGGTTTAGGGTTTAGGGTTTAGGGTTTAGGGTTTAGGGTTTAGGGTTTAGGGTTTAGGGTTTAGGGTTTAGGGTTTAGGGTTTAGGGTTTAGGGTTTAGGGTTTAGGGTTTAGGGTTTAGGGTTTAGGGTTTAGGGTTTAGGGTTTAGGGTTTAGGGTTTAGGGTTTAGGGTTTAGGGTTTAGGGTTTAGGGTTTAGGGTTTAGGGTTTAGGGTTTAGGGTTTAGGGTTTAGGGTTTAGGGTTTAGGGTTTAGGGTTTAGGGTTTAGGGTTTAGGGTTTAGGGTTTAGGGTTTAGGGTTTAGGGTTTAGGGTTTAGGGTTTAGGGTTTAGGGTTTAGGGTTTAGGGTTTAGGGTTTAGGGTTTAGGGTTTAGGGTTTAGGGTTTAGGGTTTAGGGTTTAGGGTTTAGGGTTTAGGGTTTAGGGTTTAGGGTTTAGGGTTTAGGGTTTAGGGTTTAGGGTTTAGGGTTTAGGGTTTAGGGTTTAGGGTTTAGGGTTTAGGGTTTAGGGTTTAGGGTTTAGGGTTTAGGGTTTAGGGTTTAGGGTTTAGGGTTTAGGGTTTAGGGTTTAGGGTTTAGGGTTTAGGGTTTAGGGTTTAGGGTTTAGGGTTTAGGGTTTAGGGTTTAGGGTTTAGGGTTTAGGGTTTAGGGTTTAGGGTTTAGGGTTTAGGGTTTAGGGTTTAGGGTTTAGGGTTTAGGGTTTAGGGTTTAGGGTTTAGGGTTTAGGGTTTAGGGTTTAGGGTTTAGGGTTTAGGGTTTAGGGTTTAGGGTTTAGGGTTTAGGGTTTAGGGTTTAGGGTTTAGGGTTTAGGGTTTAGGGTTTAGGGTTTAGGGTTTAGGGTTTAGGGTTTAGGGTTTAGGGTTTAGGGTTTAGGGTTTAGGGTTTAGGGTTTAGGGTTTAGGGTTTAGGGTTTAGGGTTTAGGGTTTAGGGTTTAGGGTTTAGGGTTTAGGGTTTAGGGTTTAGGGTTTAGGGTTTAGGGTTTAGGGTTTAGGGTTTAGGGTTTAGGGTTTAGGGTTTAGGGTTTAGGGTTTAGGGTTTAGGGTTTAGGGTTTAGGGTTTAGGGTTTAGGGTTTAGGGTTTAGGGTTTAGGGTTTAGGGTTTAGGGTTTAGGGTTTAGGGTTTAGGGTTTAGGGTTTAGGGTTTAGGGTTTAGGGTTTAGGGTTTAGGGTTTAGGGTTTAGGGTTTAGGGTTTAGGGTTTAGGGTTTAGGGTTTAGGGTTTAGGGTTTAGGGTTTAGGGTTTAGGGTTTAGGGTTTAGGGTTTAGGGTTTAGGGTTTAGGGTTTAGGGTTTAGGGTTTAGGGTTTAGGGTTTAGGGTTTAGGGTTTAGGGTTTAGGGTTTAGGGTTTAGGGTTTAGGGTTTAGGGTTTAGGGTTTAGGGTTTAGGGTTTAGGGTTTAGGGTTTAGGGTTTAGGGTTTAGGGTTTAGGGTTTAGGGTTTAGGGTTTAGGGTTTAGGGTTTAGGGTTTAGGGTTTAGGGTTTAGGGTTTAGGGTTTAGGGTTTAGGGTTTAGGGTTTAGGGTTTAGGGTTTAGGGTTTAGGGTTTAGGGTTTAGGGTTTAGGGTTTAGGGTTTAGGGTTTAGGGTTTAGGGTTTAGGGTTTAGGGTTTAGGGTTTAGGGTTTAGGGTTTAGGGTTTAGGGTTTAGGGTTTAGGGTTTAGGGTTTAGGGTTTAGGGTTTAGGGTTTAGGGTTTAGGGTTTAGGGTTTAGGGTTTAGGGTTTAGGGTTTAGGGTTTAGGGTTTAGGGTTTAGGGTTTAGGGTTTAGGGTTTAGGGTTTAGGGTTTAGGGTTTAGGGTTTAGGGTTTAGGGTTTAGGGTTTAGGGTTTAGGGTTTAGGGTTTAGGGTTTAGGGTTTAGGGTTTAGGGTTTAGGGTTTAGGGTTTAGGGTTTAGGGTTTAGGGTTTAGGGTTTAGGGTTTAGGGTTTAGGGTTTAGGGTTTAGGGTTTAGGGTTTAGGGTTTAGGGTTTAGGGTTTAGGGTTTAGGGTTTAGGGTTTAGGGTTTAGGGTTTAGGGTTTAGGGTTTAGGGTTTAGGGTTTAGGGTTTAGGGTTTAGGGTTTAGGGTTTAGGGTTTAGGGTTTAGGGTTTAGGGTTTAGGGTTTAGGGTTTAGGGTTTAGGGTTTAGGGTTTAGGGTTTAGGGTTTAGGGTTTAGGGTTTAGGGTTTAGGGTTTAGGGTTTAGGGTTTAGGGTTTAGGGTTTAGGGTTTAGGGTTTAGGGTTTAGGGTTTAGGGTTTAGGGTTTAGGGTTTAGGGTTTAGGGTTTAGGGTTTAGGGTTTAGGGTTTAGGGTTTAGGGTTTAGGGTTTAGGGTTTAGGGTTTAGGGTTTAGGGTTTAGGGTTTAGGGTTTAGGGTTTAGGGTTTAGGGTTTAGGGTTTAGGGTTTAGGGTTTAGGGTTTAGGGTTTAGGGTTTAGGGTTTAGGGTTTAGGGTTTAGGGTTTAGGGTTTAGGGTTTAGGGTTTAGGGTTTAGGGTTTAGGGTTTAGGGTTTAGGGTTTAGGGTTTAGGGTTTAGGGTTTAGGGTTTAGGGTTTAGGGTTTAGGGTTTAGGGTTTAGGGTTTAGGGTTTAGGGTTTAGGGTTTAGGGTTTAGGGTTTAGGGTTTAGGGTTTAGGGTTTAGGGTTTAGGGTTTAGGGTTTAGGGTTTAGGGTTTAGGGTTTAGGGTTTAGGGTTTAGGGTTTAGGGTTTAGGGTTTAGGGTTTAGGGTTTAGGGTTTAGGGTTTAGGGTTTAGGGTTTAGGGTTTAGGGTTTAGGGTTTAGGGTTTAGGGTTTAGGGTTTAGGGTTTAGGGTTTAGGGTTTAGGGTTTAGGGTTTAGGGTTTAGGGTTTAGGGTTTAGGGTTTAGGGTTTAGGGTTTAGGGTTTAGGGTTTAGGGTTTAGGGTTTAGGGTTTAGGGTTTAGGGTTTAGGGTTTAGGGTTTAGGGTTTAGGGTTTAGGGTTTAGGGTTTAGGGTTTAGGGTTTAGGGTTTAGGGTTTAGGGTTTAGGGTTTAGGGTTTAGGGTTTAGGGTTTAGGGTTTAGGGTTTAGGGTTTAGGGTTTAGGGTTTAGGGTTTAGGGTTTAGGGTTTAGGGTTTAGGGTTTAGGGTTTAGGGTTTAGGGTTTAGGGTTTAGGGTTTAGGGTTTAGGGTTTAGGGTTTAGGGTTTAGGGTTTAGGGTTTAGGGTTTAGGGTTTAGGGTTTAGGGTTTAGGGTTTAGGGTTTAGGGTTTAGGGTTTAGGGTTTAGGGTTTAGGGTTTAGGGTTTAGGGTTTAGGGTTTAGGGTTTAGGGTTTAGGGTTTAGGGTTTAGGGTTTAGGGTTTAGGGTTTAGGGTTTAGGGTTTAGGGTTTAGGGTTTAGGGTTTAGGGTTTAGGGTTTAGGGTTTAGGGTTTAGGGTTTAGGGTTTAGGGTTTAGGGTTTAGGGTTTAGGGTTTAGGGTTTAGGGTTTAGGGTTTAGGGTTTAGGGTTTAGGGTTTAGGGTTTAGGGTTTAGGGTTTAGGGTTTAGGGTTTAGGGTTTAGGGTTTAGGGTTTAGGGTTTAGGGTTTAGGGTTTAGGGTTTAGGGTTTAGGGTTTAGGGTTTAGGGTTTAGGGTTTAGGGTTTAGGGTTTAGGGTTTAGGGTTTAGGGTTTAGGGTTTAGGGTTTAGGGTTTAGGGTTTAGGGTTTAGGGTTTAGGGTTTAGGGTTTAGGGTTTAGGGTTTAGGGTTTAGGGTTTAGGGTTTAGGGTTTAGGGTTTAGGGTTTAGGGTTTAGGGTTTAGGGTTTAGGGTTTAGGGTTTAGGGTTTAGGGTTTAGGGTTTAGGGTTTAGGGTTTAGGGTTTAGGGTTTAGGGTTTAGGGTTTAGGGTTTAGGGTTTAGGGTTTAGGGTTTAGGGTTTAGGGTTTAGGGTTTAGGGTTTAGGGTTTAGGGTTTAGGGTTTAGGGTTTAGGGTTTAGGGTTTAGGGTTTAGGGTTTAGGGTTTAGGGTTTAGGGTTTAGGGTTTAGGGTTTAGGGTTTAGGGTTTAGGGTTTAGGGTTTAGGGTTTAGGGTTTAGGGTTTAGGGTTTAGGGTTTAGGGTTTAGGGTTTAGGGTTTAGGGTTTAGGGTTTAGGGTTTAGGGTTTAGGGTTTAGGGTTTAGGGTTTAGGGTTTAGGGTTTAGGGTTTAGGGTTTAGGGTTTAGGGTTTAGGGTTTAGGGTTTAGGGTTTAGGGTTTAGGGTTTAGGGTTTAGGGTTTAGGGTTTAGGGTTTAGGGTTTAGGGTTTAGGGTTTAGGGTTTAGGGTTTAGGGTTTAGGGTTTAGGGTTTAGGGTTTAGGGTTTAGGGTTTAGGGTTTAGGGTTTAGGGTTTAGGGTTTAGGGTTTAGGGTTTAGGGTTTAGGGTTTAGGGTTTAGGGTTTAGGGTTTAGGGTTTAGGGTTTAGGGTTTAGGGTTTAGGGTTTAGGGTTTAGGGTTTAGGGTTTAGGGTTTAGGGTTTAGGGTTTAGGGTTTAGGGTTTAGGGTTTAGGGTTTAGGGTTTAGGGTTTAGGGTTTAGGGTTTAGGGTTTAGGGTTTAGGGTTTAGGGTTTAGGGTTTAGGGTTTAGGGTTTAGGGTTTAGGGTTTAGGGTTTAGGGTTTAGGGTTTAGGGTTTAGGGTTTAGGGTTTAGGGTTTAGGGTTTAGGGTTTAGGGTTTAGGGTTTAGGGTTTAGGGTTTAGGGTTTAGGGTTTAGGGTTTAGGGTTTAGGGTTTAGGGTTTAGGGTTTAGGGTTTAGGGTTTAGGGTTTAGGGTTTAGGGTTTAGGGTTTAGGGTTTAGGGTTTAGGGTTTAGGGTTTAGGGTTTAGGGTTTAGGGTTTAGGGTTTAGGGTTTAGGGTTTAGGGTTTAGGGTTTAGGGTTTAGGGTTTAGGGTTTAGGGTTTAGGGTTTAGGGTTTAGGGTTTAGGGTTTAGGGTTTAGGGTTTAGGGTTTAGGGTTTAGGGTTTAGGGTTTAGGGTTTAGGGTTTAGGGTTTAGGGTTTAGGGTTTAGGGTTTAGGGTTTAGGGTTTAGGGTTTAGGGTTTAGGGTTTAGGGTTTAGGGTTTAGGGTTTAGGGTTTAGGGTTTAGGGTTTAGGGTTTAGGGTTTAGGGTTTAGGGTTTAGGGTTTAGGGTTTAGGGTTTAGGGTTTAGGGTTTAGGGTTTAGGGTTTAGGGTTTAGGGTTTAGGGTTTAGGGTTTAGGGTTTAGGGTTTAGGGTTTAGGGTTTAGGGTTTAGGGTTTAGGGTTTAGGGTTTAGGGTTTAGGGTTTAGGGTTTAGGGTTTAGGGTTTAGGGTTTAGGGTTTAGGGTTTAGGGTTTAGGGTTTAGGGTTTAGGGTTTAGGGTTTAGGGTTTAGGGTTTAGGGTTTAGGGTTTAGGGTTTAGGGTTTAGGGTTTAGGGTTTAGGGTTTAGGGTTTAGGGTTTAGGGTTTAGGGTTTAGGGTTTAGGGTTTAGGGTTTAGGGTTTAGGGTTTAGGGTTTAGGGTTTAGGGTTTAGGGTTTAGGGTTTAGGGTTTAGGGTTTAGGGTTTAGGGTTTAGGGTTTAGGGTTTAGGGTTTAGGGTTTAGGGTTTAGGGTTTAGGGTTTAGGGTTTAGGGTTTAGGGTTTAGGGTTTAGGGTTTAGGGTTTAGGGTTTAGGGTTTAGGGTTTAGGGTTTAGGGTTTAGGGTTTAGGGTTTAGGGTTTAGGGTTTAGGGTTTAGGGTTTAGGGTTTAGGGTTTAGGGTTTAGGGTTTAGGGTTTAGGGTTTAGGGTTTAGGGTTTAGGGTTTAGGGTTTAGGGTTTAGGGTTTAGGGTTTAGGGTTTAGGGTTTAGGGTTTAGGGTTTAGGGTTTAGGGTTTAGGGTTTAGGGTTTAGGGTTTAGGGTTTAGGGTTTAGGGTTTAGGGTTTAGGGTTTAGGGTTTAGGGTTATAGGGTTTAGGGTTTAGGGTTTAGGGTTTAGGGTTTAGGGTTTAGGGTTTAGGGTTTAGGGTTT